>NC_061509.1:35974437-36003163 GCF_022539505.1 Lolium rigidum
CATGTCCCTTTTATGCTCTCCAGTTCGTCCATCTTGTACTGCCACCTGAATTTCATTCGGCTTCTATCTGGCAACAGACCCTCTGCATAGTACCAATTGTTCAAAGTAACACAGGTATGTACCTCAGTAGCTAGCTTGCCTCACACCTGTGCTCAATTTGCCTGCTTCTACATAAATATATAACCTAGCCCTATTTATTGCCCGTGCTTGCATTTCAGTCTATACAGGAAGTCATGAACAGATTGGCGACTGGTTGAGAAATTAATCTGGAGATTGTTGAAGAATTGACTGTAAATCTTAAGCCTGAAATGAAATTAATCTAGTGGCTTGAGATCGGTGGATCCGACCAATTAATCATGCGAATTGAGGTATTTTTTACACTTACCAATAATGTTTAATTCCTTTCGCTATGCATCATCTGTAGTAATACTTTGGTTAATGTTTACGTTGGCAGTGTCAATACTTATTTTTCATCTTGTATGTGTATCTTTTTACATACTACTATGCATGCTCAACTACTTGAGTTAACAAAAATGCTCAACTGTCCTTGCATGAGTGTTGCAACTTATGATCATCTCACTGCGGTGCACATATGCAGGTTATCAAGGCGGACACCATTGATGTGGCCATCGAAATAATTCTTGTTGAACTTGAGGCAGATACTACAAGCACTAGAGAGAATGCCATTTATTTTGATGGCTGGGATGGGCTTGGGGCATCAGCTGTTCTGCAAGCTGTTGCCGAACGCCTCACAATATCAAATGACTTTTCGACGAGGCCCACAGGGCTGCAGTTTGATAAAATTATCCAAATTGACTGCTCAAAGTGGGAGAGCAGAAGAGCAATGCAGAGGGAAATCTCAGAGCAGCTGAAGCTTTCCAACTGGGTGATGGAGATGTTTGACAAACAAGACGAGGATGATGATTTTAACGGGTTAGACCAGAGCTCCTGCAGTGAGATAGCACAAGTTGCCAGAGAGATCTATAAAACCACACAGAATCACAAATTCTTGGTGATCTTACACAATGGTAGCAATGAGGAGATTGATATATTTAAATTTGGTCTCTACATATATGGATATGCCAATAGCAAGATGCTCTGGACTTTCCAAGGGAGGTTTCGTCTTGACCACAAGATGATAGAGAATATGAAGAAGAGCACATCAAGTGATGTCATTCTTTCAGCTTCAAGAGATCGGCGAGATCTGCAGGAGCTTTGGTCTTATCTAGTTGGCCATGAGGCTGCACAAGTTTCTTGCAATAAGCATGGCCACATCATCATTGATCTGACGATTGCTGCTGAGTGTGTCTTGTATATGCTGAAACAATGCTCCACCGGCTCTCACATTGTTGACTACGACTGGGCTGTCCACACCAGTAACTATTGGGTGTGCGATGGAATCATCGCACTAACAGACATTGACAAAGCATGGCAAGTTGACGATGTTCTGCAGCGTGAGGTGCGTTTGTTGGGCATTGACAACAGGCTTAATGTCGGCGAGTCAACAATAATTCCTTCTTCTCACCTGGTGAGGTCTAGGGAATACATGCCATACTGGATTTCAACGGCAACTTGTGGATTTGTGCTGAGCCCCACTGGTATTATGCCCAAGAACATGTTTCGGCACTCGCACCAGCTTGGAGTGCTCAATTCAGCTTCTCATCGCCTCCATTTCTCTGTTGCCACAGTCTGAGATTCCTATGGCTTGAGCACTGCCAAGACCTCCTTACAAGAACAAGCACCACGGATCATTACCAGACAGATTCAGACAAGGAGGAGTTGGACAACAACATCACAATGTCATGGGAATGTTTCCAAAAATTGTGGGTGCTTGACCTGCGCTACACAGACTATGATCAGATCTTGTCTACACGGGTGATGGATCTCATGATCCAGCTCAGGGAGTTAACCGTGATGGGAGCCAAGAACTGGGACATGAGCCATTTACGGGGACGGCTGTGTAACATTCGCAAGCTCCAGGTAACAAAGTCCACATGCTACTTCAACAATGATGTGTTCACAGTGATGGAAATCATGGAGCTTCTTGATTTCTCGGGTAATACCATCAGACAAGGCATGGCAAGCTTATCTGGGCCTGCAAGCAACAGTAGCCTTGAGACTGTCATGGTTGATGGATGTGATGGGTTAAAAATGATCTCCTTTAGGGGCTGCAAAGAGTTGAAGAACATGTTCTTGAAAGGATTGTTGGGGAGTCTCGAGGAGCTGGATCTCTCAGGCACAAAAGTAAAAACCGTCGATCTTCGAGGAGTACAATCCAAACACCTCAAGCGGATCATCCTGCTGGGTTGCAAGAAGCTCCGTGCATGTGTACTAGGGAAAATTTGGCCAGAGGTGCTGCGGATCGACACCACCTCAACATCAACATCAACTGACGGAAGGGAAGCATCACACTCACATCCATATGGTGATCGATCCCTCCAGAAGCAGAAAGAATAAATGTTGAAGTATGGGTGGCAGATTTCTCTCATGGATGCAAGGCTCCTTAGGTGGTTTTCTAAATTGGAAGGTTTAATAAGCAATGTACATCTTGATATATGTACTGCACACACTCTTGGTGGTAGCAACGTCCAAGGAACAAGCATTGACAAACTGGTGCAAGTCCAACCGCATTCAAGTACCTTAATAAATTCCAGGTACGGAGATGCCTTGATAGATGTCCCAGTTGCAGAGATAATGATGTGGGATTGCCCCAAGATACCAATAGGGAGGTCCAGGAAGAGATGTATCATAATAGAGATAATCATGCAAGGGCAGGGCAATGAACTTTTGGAGGATGCTCCTGGTGGTTTGTTATTTCCTGATTTTATATTTAATGCGGTGAAGTCACTGCACGTGTACGATAACTCGTCCATCACCAGCATCCCTGAACCTTCTCACGGATCAGCATGGAACTGGATAGGATGGTGCAGGATTGAGAGATGCCCCAAGATACACACGGCCTTCATTGTTCCCCAGGGAGGTGATGAGGACAGGTTTGGGGGTCTACAGACATTCTGGGCATCCCAGCTCCTCTCTGCATGCTTTATTTGGGACAACCAAGTTGAATGTTACTTCACATACCTGAACTTCTTGCACCTGGACTACTGCCCAAGGCTCGTACATGTACATGTGCTCCCCTTTTTCATATTTGTGACAAACATCGTCTTGCGTTCACTAGAGACCCTCGAGATATTGTACTGTGGTGACCTGAAGGAGGTATTCCCTTTGGACTCATAGCTTCAAGGGAAGGATGTAGTTGAAGTGCCCAATTTGAGGCACATCCACCTGCATGAGCTCCCCAGTTTGCAGCGAATCTGTGGGCGTAGGATGTCTGCTCCTAACCTTGAGACATTTTTTCGAAATGAAGCGAGGATGATGATGCCTCTATACTAGAGCTTATTCTTATAGGAGGGGATTTTATTTTGCCAAGATTCTCACATGAAAAGAGTAAATGTTGATACGGTAACCATAGAAATTTCCTATTCAACGATGTCATTAACAGTCTGGATCTTAGAGAGATTTCAATGATTGGCAGGCAGTTCACTTGGGTATATAGCCTTTCAAAGACACATACGAGAAGTTGAACCGTGTACTTATGGACACAAACAAGGGATCTAAATTTCCACTGGTCACGGTACGGGCCCTTGCGCGTATTGAGACCTTGTCGGACCATGCTCCTATAATACTAACCACGGGAACACCAGCGTGTAAAAGTCATTTCAAGTTTGAACATAGTTGGCTACATCGTGAAGTTTTTTTTTGATATGGTTAAAATGGCATGGGAGAGACCAGTGGCCCGCCATAATTCTATCCAAAAGGAGCGCAATGCGTAAACACCTTGGAGGATAAAAGATGCACATATATGGGCAGCATGAAAAAAAGATAAGCTTCACTTATCATCCATTATTGATGAGGTAGAGGCTATTGCAGAAGTTCGAACAATATCCACGCAAGAGATTAAACTTAAAAGTCAATCCATTAGACACATTACTAGTCTTTTACGAGAAGAGGAATTCAAATAGTACCAACCACTGGCGAAGCGCCTTGGAGGGCTGCGACCCACCCCCTTCTAAAAACAACGCACAACGCACGCACTTCTCTAGGCATGTTCTCTGGTTCCATCGACAGTCATTTGTTTCCGTGTTGCCAATCAACCACAACGGAGCGCAGGAAGAAAGAGACCTCCATCTCACATCCCGACTTTACTTCCCATCTCAATACATTGATGATTCTTGGTTGTGCGATGGGATGTGTCATGTTCGGCAGAGCTTAAATATAAACACTAGCACTAGGTTACTCCTTGGGGCTTGGGACATCGGTGGAGACGGAGACAGGCTCGCCATTGTTTACAAATGGAACTCGAAGTCTAGAAGAGTCATGTTCGGCAACGCCCCCGAGCATCTAGGCGCGTGTGGGAGGCCACGCTGTGCCAGTCTCTCTCCCATTCAGCATTTGTCGAGGCAGGCCAGACAAACAAAGAACTTCACCTTAGGCGGCGTCCAGGATTTCAAGTTAAACTTCCAGGAACCTGAGATGACCGCCCCCTGGAAGAGGGTGTCATAGCAGGAGCCAGCTGAGTACTGGTCATCCGTCGTCCAACGCCAAATCAGCCTGTCCGGGGCCGCCGATAGTTGGACGTCTCACGGTTGAGGGTGATTTCGCGGAGTGGTGTCGGTTATCATGCTCACGGCATGGTGGATCTGGAAGCATCGGAACGCGGTAGTCTTTAACAACGTGCGACCCTCCGTGATATCCTTGTTCAACGACTTAGTGGCCGAGACGCGGCTATGGGCGGACGCGGGAGCCCGAGGGGTGCGCCAACTACTCCCCTAGATTATCCTTTTTCCTCTTTCTTGGGTCGAGTTGTATGGCGTGTTGTGTCCGTACTCGGGCTTGTACATACTCTTCTTTTTCTATCAATGCATCGAAACGCAAGGCTTTTGCGTTTTCGCGAAAAAAGTCTAGAAGAGTGTGAAAATTGTCCTTATATGTAAATCCTATCTGAATCAAGAAATCATTGCAGAATATTTTCCCTCCCTTACTCGCTAGGTCAAGTCCCGTGCATAGAACTTGTATTTCAAACTTGAAAATCAGCTCTTGTAATAATGAATATAATTTGAATTTGCAGCAAAATTTGGGTGCATAGCTAAAAAAAATCTCGTCACGCTCCGCCACTGGTACCAACGGTCAACTCAAATAGAAGATACTTTCATAGTGTTGCAACTGGCAGACGCAGGAGGAAACACATTCATTCCCTTGTACATGGCGAGGTATGATTGTAAACAATAGACAAGACAATATTGGGGGATACCTCAACGCACACAGCGTGGGATCCTGGTTTTTATATATATATAGACATCAACAGACGTACAGAGGTCAAGTACATGTTAGATTACAATTAGACTACGTTACGTATTCTGACAGCCCCCTCAATCTCAACTAGGGACATGTTGAGATTGCGTTTGCACTCATCAAAGAGAGGAAGAGGTAGAGGTTTAGTAAATATATCCGCAAGCTGATCCTTCGAAGACACAAACCGAACTTGCAGAAGTTTCCGAGCAACCCTCTCACGGACAAAGTGAAAGTCAATTTCAATATGCTTTGTTCGTGCATGAAAGACTGGATTCGTCGAGAGATATGTAGCTCCAATGTTGTCACACCACAACACAGGTGGAGACCGTTGTCGAACACCAAGTTCTTTCAACAAAGCCTCAATCCAAATGACCTCAGCAGTCGCATTAGCAACAGCCTTATACTCAGCTTCTGTAGAGGAGCGAGAGACTGTAGCTTGTTTGCGAGCACTCCACGCAACTAAGTTACCTCCATAGAACACAGCAAAGCCCCCCGTGGATCGACGATCATCCACATCTCCAGCCCAATCAGCATCAGAGAAAGCAGAGATGGCAGGAGACATGGAGGGGCGGAGAAGCAAACCATGACCAATAGTGTGCTTCACAAAGCGAAGAATTCTCTTGACAGCAGCAAGATGTTCTTCAGTAGGAGAGTGCAAAAACTGACAGACTCGGTTGACCGAGAAAGATATATCTGGTCTGGTCATTGTAAGGTATTGAAGCCCGCCAACAATACTTCGATAATCTGTAGCATCATCAGATCCAAGCAATGGGCTGTCCAATTGAAAAATTTTGGTGGTGGCAGACATAGGAGTAGTCACGGGCTTGCACTTGAGAAGGCCAGCTCGCTTAAGCAAGTCTATGGCATACTTGTGTTGAGTAATACGAAGGCCAGCGGAGGACCGAGCCACCTCAAGCCCAAGGAAGTAATGGAGAGCCCCAAGGTCCTTGACAGCAAATGCTTGACGGAGTCCAAGAACCAATCGATCAATGGCCATAGACTGTGAGCTGAGCACAATAATGTCGTCGACATATACCAGAAGATAGGTAGTAACATCAGGGCGCTGGCAAATAAATAGAGACGTGTCAGCAGTGGATGGTACAAACCCATGCTGACGAAGAACAGCACCCAGACGAGCATGCCAGGCTCGAGGAGCCTGTTTAAGGCCATATAGCGCCTTTTCCAATCTGCACAAGTGGTGAGGCCGCTGAGGATCCTCAAAACCAGGAGGTTGCCGCATAAACACCTCCTCTTCAAGAACTCCATGTAGAAACGCATTTTGGACATCCAACTGACGGAGAAACCAGCCACGGGAGACAGCAAGAGAGAGCAACAGACTACTGGGCTGAAGGTGTCTTCATAATCGAGACCATATCGCTGTTTAAATCCCTTGGCGACCAATCTAGCTTTGTATCTTTCCACTTGGCCATTAGCATGTCGCTTTACTTTGAAAATCCACTTAGAATCAATGACATTGACACCAGATGATGGTGGAACAAGACGCCAGGTGTTGTTACGAAGCAAGGCCTCAAACTCTTGCTCCATTGCTGTACGCCAGTGAGGAACACCAAGAGCAGCCCGAAAATGATGCGGTTGCGAGTGAGGGTCAGCAGCAGCATCAGCCATACACGCTGCTAACCAGGCAACAGTGCCATCTGTCCGTTGTTTGGGTTGACGCACACCTCGCAAGAGGCGAGTAACCGGGCGCATAGGATCCGGCTGCACAGGAGCAGCCGGTGGAGCGGTCGGTGCAGGGGAGCCGGGCACAGATCCCGAAGACGATCCTGCTGACTCGGCAGACATGTCTGTTGGTGCAGGGGAGGATGACGGGGTCACGGAGTCCGAGACGGTCGGCGACACGGTCGGAGAAGCCGAGCCTGCAGGAGTAGCCGGCTCGTACGTGAGCCGGAGTTGATCTCCAGAGCCACGCACTGGAGGGGCCGTGCGGTGCACTGGACCGGGCGTAGACGGAGAGCCATGCGGAGGCGTCGCCTGCATGTGATCGACGTCCGTCGGAGGCGACGACGACGCAGGAGAGGAGGAGGTGTCCTCAGACGATGAAGGGGATTCAGAGAGCACCTCAAGGCGAGCACCGCGACCAATACCTGCACCATGATTAGGAAGCAAAACAGGAGCATGCGCAATATCTTCAAATTGGTCAAGCGAGGTGGGTAAAGACGAGGACAGAGATGGAGATGTGGAGGTAGGCAAGGCAGAAAAAGGGAACAAATTCTCATCGAAGACAACATCACGACTAATATAGACACGATTAGTGGGAACATGGAGACACTTGTACCCTTTATGAAGTGGACTATATCCCAAGAATACACATTTTTTGGAACGAAACTCAAGTTTATGCTTGTTATATGGGCGAAGGTTGGGCCAACACGCACACCCAAAGACCTTGAAGAAGGTGTAATCAGGAACTTCACCCAACAAACGTTCAAGAGGAGTTTGCATATTAATAACTCGAGTAGGCATGCGATTAATGAGGAAACAAGCAGTGGTGAAGGCATCACTCCAATAGCAAAAAGGAAGAGATGCATGGGCAAGAAGGGTAATGCCTGTTTCAACAATGTGACGGTGCTTGCGCTCAGCACTGCCATTCTGCTGGTGGGTGTGAGGACATGAAACTCGATGGGTAATACCAAGTTGTTGAAAGAACTCATTTAACTTAACATACTCACCCCCCCAATCAGATTGGACATGTTTAATTTTGTAACCTAGAAGGCGTTCAACATGAGCTTGATACTGACGAAACACCTCAAAGACATCACTTTTGCGTTTAATCAAATAAAGCCAAGTAAAGCGACTATAAGCATCCACAAAACTGACATAATAAGTGTGACCACTGACAGATGGCTGGGCAGGACCCCAGACATCAGAATAAATAAGTTCCAAAGGAGAATTTATTACATGAGTGGAAATAGGAAAAGGTAGCTGATGACTTTTGCCCTGTTGACAGGCATCACACACGGACACTAATTTATTGGACTCAGACGGTAACTGATGATGATGAAGTACATGGTGCACAATCTGCATAGCTGGATGACCTAGGCGAGCATGCCACTGAGTAGACGAAGCTTTAAGAGCGCTGAAGACTTGTTTAAGACATGTGTTGTTGAGTGGAGCGTCAAGTGTGTAGAGGCCACCACGAACCCGGCCTCTAAGCAGAATGGCCCCCGTGAGCAGGTCCTTTACAAAAAGACTATTAGGATGAAACTCAATGTAGACACGATTATCATAAGTAAATCGACGAACAGAGAGTAGATTTTTAGTGACAGTAGGAACATGTAAGACATTACGAAGGTGTAGGTGCCTAGATGAAGGAGTGGGAATAAGAGCTTGACCAATATGAGAAATACGCATACCTTCCCCGTTGGCCGTGTGAACTTGCTCCTGTCCCCGGTACGGCTCCTTCATGTGCAGCTTCTCAAGTTGACCGGTGAGATGGTCGGTGGCGCCCGTATCAGCATACCACGTTGGATCCACAGGGAGGGTCGAGGTCTGACCCTGTGGCGCGTGATAGGCAGTGTTGGCCTGAGCAAGTTGGCGCTCAAGATAGCGGCCATCATTACCAACACCAAGGAACGAGCGCTGAAAACGCTTGAAGCAGCGCGCAGCGAGATGACCAGCTTCATCGCAGAGTTGACAGTGGGGCCGCGGGCTAGTGCCACGGCCATAGGAGCCACCTCCAGTGCCTCCTGGAGCAGGAGGACGAGACCCCGACCCAGCCCCAGAGGGCGGACGGTAGGTGGAGGGCGGCGGAGTCGGTGCAGCGGGGCGAGGAGGCTTGTACCCGCCTGTTTTCGCAGCATTGGCGGAGTGGACACCTCCGACGACAGTAGAGCGGCGTGCTTCCTTGCGTTGCTCGGTGGACATCAGTCGAGCATATAGATCATGCTCAGGGATCGGGATAGTGCGATCCTGAACAACTTCGGCCAGAGAGTCATAGTCCTCATCAAGACCATGAAAAACGGCGGAGACGAATTCCTCGGGACGGAGGGGTTGGCCGATCGACGCAAGCGTGTCGGTGATCGTCTTCACCTTGTTGTAGTAGACAGACATGGGCTGGTTCAGCTTGTGAGTCTCGCGCAACTGATCACGCAGTTGAGTAGATCGCGCCGAAGACTGAGCAGCGAAGCTGTTCTCGATGGTGATCCACGCCTCCCGCGAGGTTTTGGCGAACATGATCATGCTGCCGACCTCGATGGACGAAGAGGAGAGGAAGGCGTTCAGGATCGCCTGATCTTGTTGGATCCAGGCCGCATAGGCCGGGTTGATGACCTGGCCGGCGGGAGCAGAGTCCGTCGCAGGGACGGCGACATGAGAGGGAGGACATGGGAAGGTGCCCTCGACATAGCCATGCAGCAGGTGGCTCTGAAGTTGAGACACAACCTGCGCGCGCCAGAACAGATGATTGGCGGCGGCAAGCTTGACGGTGATCTGATTGCCGAAGTGGATCGGCGACGGGGCAGTGGTCAACGCGGTCGCGGACAGCGGCAGCGCCGAGGAGGGAAGAAGGGCGGCGAGGGCAGAGCTCGTAGATGCAACGGAAGAACCCATGACGGCGGCAGCGGCGATCTAGGCGGCGGCGGCTAGGGTTTAGAACCAGGGTCTGGCTGATACCATGTAAACAATAGACAAGACAATATTGGGGGATACCTCAACGCACACAGCGTGGGATCCTGGCTTTTATATATATATAGACATCAACAGACGTACAGAGGTCAAGTACATGTTAGATTACAATTAGACTACGTTACGTATTCTGACAATGATTGAAGGCCATGAGCAACTCAAATCGTATATTATAAATTATTATAAAGGCATAATATTTTTAAGTGAGAGGCGGCGTTTCCATCGACAACGAGACTCGTACGATGATTTTGTCAATTTCAAGACTTGTTGGATCAATTTCTTGGTCCCAGTCTCTCGGAGGTGCTTATAAAGGCAGGATGTGCGTTTGTATCTTTATAGGGGTGAGTGTATATAACTATTTGTGAGCGTTTATATTTGTACTATGTTTGGAAAAAAAAACCCAGAAATCAGGACAATTATTGTTGACCCAAATCTGAGAAGGGGAGCCCATAATGACCAAAATCATTTTGGAAAAATATACCGGACTTATGAAATGAAAAAAAAAATGTTTCGATAGCAGGTAGACATGCACCACTCGAGGTACTAGTAAAATTCATATACAAGATGCAGGATTTTGGTCAGGAGATGGAGACAGAGACGCTAGCACAAGAGCAACTCGCTGAATCCTCGTCCTTATTTCTATAAGCACCCGAACAAGCGTCTCTGCATTGTACATGGCCTTATTAGCTAGGAAAATATTTTCGTGTTTTGTAAGCGAGATGCTAGGTCGATCTCCAAGAACTGCCCGTCGCACTTTTGCATGTGCATATCCTTCGTCTTCAGGTCAAGGACAATGAGGTCATAAAAAGAAAAACGTGGCCTACGTATCCGGAGCAACACCACATCGCCGGTCCTTTTCCCGAAGCCCTGAAACACAATGGGTACGTCAGGGCCGGCGCCGGGAGGGAAGTCAGGGTCCACCAACCGGAACTTTTCCTCCATGTTGATCACGGCCTCCAGCGCCCAACCACGGCCACCATCTGCTGACGCCGGGAGCTGTAGCCACACGGAGATCACGAAGCCTTTAATGCCGAATAGTTTCAGAAGTTCACCGTCCGACGATGTTGCCAAGAGGAGCTCGTTAAAAATGCTGGTGGTGGGCGGTGGCTTCACCGAGCCCGTCTTCCGTGTGCCCAAGCTGTAGCTTAGGATTTCGGTACGTGTGACGCCTCCCAGCCAGTGGATGACGCCGCCGCGGAGGACGGCAGGGTCACGATCCTGTGTGACGAAGGTCCACCAGCGATCTTCGTCCTCGACATACGTGAGAGGCCCCCAGGTGCCACAGGACGAGGCCGTCTGCACTGTGATGCTGCGTCCGTAGAAATCAGCGACGAGCAGCATGAAGGAGCAGCCGATGCCGTCGGCCGCGGTGAGCAGGACGTACTCGTGGTCACGCACCGGGTTGCTCTTGATAACCGGCTGACGGGAGTGGAAGGTGCGTGCGCCGGTCATGGGGTCGTAGACGCACATGTCGGAGCAGCGCTTGAACTTGGGTCGGTTCCTCAAGTTCCGGCGGAGGAGGAGGACCAGGCCGCGGCGGGACGCCACGGGTCTGTATTCCTCGAGGAGGCTGCCGGCCTTCTTGCGCGCCATGACGCGCGCGCGCCAGAGGTGGTCGCGGCAGAAGGATGCGGCGACGGCCGTGGACGGGTGGACTAGGGTTGGGGGATTGCCGCTGTAGGTGCGAAGATAGGCGAGGATGCAGGGAGCGGCTTGCCGGCCGACGTCGTCGCGGCGGAGGAAAGAAGGGCAGAGGACGTCGCGGCGCAGCAGCTTGCAGGTGGCGGCGAAACGGACGAGGGTGCCGGGATCGGAGCGCGCGACGATCTCGAGCATCAGCTCTGCCGGCAGCGTCCACGCAATCGGAGTCTCCGCCGCCGCCGCGCATGTGTTTCCTCGTCGGCGTTTGCATGGAGCCATGGCGTGCGCGTGTGGCGGTAAGGGCCGACGATTACTTTGGATGTATAATAGCTGCAAGCGATCGATCCGCTTGTGTGGCCGTCGTTAGGTATAATTTCAAAGAAATAAGGTAAGGTGAAGTTGAGTCAGATAAGGAAACGATTTCTGAATCAGAGCCGGTGCCAGTGCCGAAACTAGAAACCACTGATGGCAATGTTAAAAGGAAAACGCAAATTCTAACTCTAGGTTGACCTCGTTCTTTGCTTCCAGCGAGGTCACACTGTCAACCACACGATTGTGTACGGACCGCGCGGATGGAGCAATGCCTCGTGGCAAAAACAAATCCCGATTACCCCGTTCCCAATTTCACCTACCTTCGTGTCTTCTCACCTTATCCCCATCTCCACCGCAGTCCGCAGCAATCACAGCTACCCTCCCCGCCTATTTGCGCCGCCGTGTGAGAGATCTCGCCGGCGGCTCCCACCGCAACAATCGCAGCACAGACAGCCCACGCCACGACCCTCGAATCCCCATTCCAGCAGCAGGTTTCCGGTCCAGCACGCCGCCCCCTTGCACAACCACTAGCTGATCCGCGACACGGCACCGGAGGCGGCCTTCACCGTGAGGCGGTACCAGACTACCAGCTTCCTGCGTGGTCTGTCGGGATCTCGTCCTCGTTCCACAAGGGACTCGTGGACCAGCAATACAAGGCCCTGGCGAGTATGAGTCGCCTGGTGACCGGGGGCCCGCCGACTACATCGTTGCGCTCTTCGAGTCCCCGGCTACTTCCTCGCGCCGCCGGACAGATCCTTATTCCCCCGGCTACATCCTCTTGTTTCCGGGCTACATCCTCGCTTCACCGGTGACATCCTGTGGTAAGGTATATGTTCTGAAAAGTTTCAAGTACCTGGAAGCAGTAGAATGCTTAGTTCTTTCCAATGAGCAAGTGTTACATGTAAAAACCATATGCAGTACCTTATCACTTCTTCTTTAACTGCAGATGGACACAATGAAGTAGAGTTTGGGATGTCATGGTGTGCTGGATCTGGAGGGGCATGCTATAACATTCCTATTTTGAGGTATCCACAATTCATTTTGATCCACATATGTACAGCACATGCAGATACATAATTCACTTGCCATCATTTGAAATGCTCAAAGGGTTGTCTGGTTGCTACTTGAAAACTGATTGCCTACTTTGTGATAAATTGTGATGCAATTTGTGTACCACTCTTGATAAAAAAATGTCCCTCATCTTTAGCTGTACTCATTGAGTTCATTCCCCTAAGGTGGATACTCAATTATCTTTCTCTCTTCCTATTTTAATTATCATGTCTTGTACCGAGTGACTACTCAATATACTGTTTTTATAGAAAGTTTAAATGTAACATACTGAACTTTAGCCACTCAATTTACTATTTTTATAGAAAGTTTTAATGTAACGTACTGAACTTGTATCCAGCTGATGCAGAAACAGCCAGGCTTTGAGAAGAGGAGGGACTTGTATCTCCTTTACCACTACCTGAATCACTACAACCTTTTCAGCTCTTGGTACCGCTCATCAGCTATGTCCATAATTGAAAACTACTTGTGGATGTTGAAGGTATAACCACTCGTTTCTCCAAGAACAAATACATGGTGTGAACAGAAAATAAAACAATGCACATATATATTTAATTCCTGCCTGACCTCATTCTGGCTAAAAGCAAGGTGGCGAGAGACGGAAGATCGCTTGCAACCATCATCCAGGGTGAAGGCTCACCTCCGGTACCTGTAGGGACAGGGCAACATCAGTTCGTTGGTGGCGGTGCTGGTGTCCCTCCCTACTAGACAGAACAGCTCGCTGCTGTTCCCGTTTGGCCTCTACGCCAAGCAGCTCTCCGTCACTCTTTCACCACCACACATCCGTACGTACCTTCTTCCTCCTTCCTCCTTCCTCTGCCCGCCCAAGATTTTATTTCTCACCCTGCCTCATTGACTAAGGCATGTGGCTGTACCAGATCAAGCCGTTTGTGAACCACAAGCCCTTCCACCAACAGGATCCCGCCAATCATTGCCTTGCGGAGACTTCCATGACCGAGCCACCACTGCTGCCATCACCACGCAGCTCCGTTACTGGAGGACCGGTGACTTGCCGCTACTCGCGGGGTCGCCGCACCTCGACCTTGTCGAGGGCCTCTAGACCATCTGTGTCGCTGGCAGCTCCTTCCTCTGCCATGGGTTCGCAATCCACATGTATGTAGTACTACTCAAACTGATCTGCGCGTACTACCAGTAGTGTGTACTACTACTCAATCTGCCTCTGCTTATGCATTTGTACTGATGTCAAAGCTCATATGACCGTTTGTACGATGTGGTTACTGTAATGCTTTTTGTAGATGTAACTCCAGCTTTTTGTTGTGTGTCAGATTCCATATCCTGTTTCTAGATGTAATCAAATGTTTTAATTTTGACTAGATGGGAGGTTTTAGGTTCTGTCCTATATGTAATATGATGCCTTTGTGCTTTGATAAACAATATGCGTCCTTTTGTATTAGATGTAATTTTCAAGGGTGGGATTTGTACCTAAAACGGAGAAAGAGTGTGTCATATTTATATGTTATTTTTTTACACTGATAGAAATGTATTTTTGGGGATTGAATGAATACTGTAGGTGTTGTCACACATATAGATGTATTTTTTGTGGGATGGGATTTTTTTAGTTCTTTCATTATGAGGTACAATGTTAATTGAATTACAGCGATGTAACTTGTTGGGGATGGTAGTTTATTTTATCATCAATGTAACTGACTGGGATGCTAGTTAAATTACTGCGATGTAATGGTAGTTCATTTTTATCACCAACGTAACTCACCAGGATGTTAGTGGAATTATTGTGATGTAACGGTATTTTATTTTTATCATCAATGTAACTCATCTGCGATGTAACTAACCTGGGATGGCATGGTAGTTATTTTTATTTACCAATGTAACTTGCAAGGATGGTAGCGAAATTACTGCGATGTAACTCACCCAGGATGGTAGTCTATTATTATTGTCAATGTAACTCATGGAATGTTTTTGAAATTATTATGATGTAACTCACCTAGGATGGAAGTGAAATTATGCCGACACGAAAGTTGGCAGAGAATGTGACCGATAGGTGTCTGAAATGGCAACAGACAAGCTAGGGTAAAAAAAAAGGAAAAACGTGATTTGGCTTCCCAGGAATTGGAGGTTGGCACCGAGGTGCTCTTTTTGGAAAGAGGCGGGAAGATGATCTTTCCTTAATTAGAAAGGACAAAGACTGGTCGGGTGACCTCGGTGTAAGGTAATTTCGAGGTCGACCTCGATGTAGTCTGGCCCAAAGGAAAAACCCACTGATGGCTATCGTCCGGTCATGGTACAAAATTGGTTTGTATGTTTCATCTTTTGTTTCAACGTATGTAATATTTTTCTCGAATATTTTTTCCAATAGCCTTTTCAAGTCGCGACTCGCGAATCTTTTAAACCTCTTGAGAAGTTGGAAGGCCTAGTATACGGCGATTTCTCTTTTGCTAGGCCCAGCACTAAAAAACCAACTTTTTTTTTACGATTACGAGGTTTATTTGAAGAGGAAATTGCATCCTGTAACCACAGCATTTCTCCCTTTTTTTTCTACCCCAAGCTTTGCAACATTTCGAAATCAGGAAATTGCAACGAGGAGCGAGGTGCTATTAGAGAACAATTAGCGATTTGGATTTGCGAATTATTATAGAGAATTCCTTGGTCGAATGGAAGGAATTAGAAGACGAGGACACTTTTCTCTGCGTATGCATTTTGTAATATTTATTTCCAGTACTAACATTTTTCTCTAACTTATCCAACATTATAGGAAAACGTGTGTAACATTGGTGCAATCTCTACGTTGCATACGTACAAAATCAGTGTAGCACTTTGCCCATACTAACACATCAAAAATTATGTACACATGTAACAAATCGCAATGTGGTATGTAACATCGACAAAAAAATCCTAGGAGAGTTGATTTTTCCCAACATTCATGGAGGTGCCCATGTCCGATTCGAGTTTGCCTTGAACAATCTATCACGCCATAGGTCCGGTGCCGCTAGATCGGGTAAACCGACCAACTTCGGTGTTCGGTCGGTGGTGGAGCTCCAGGTTGGAAAAGGAGCATAAAGACATGGTGTTGGGTGCAGGGCTTGAGGGGAGGCGCCAAGAAGAGTAGGGGAGGCGTAGACAGAGGAGAGGAGGGTGGGCAGCATCGCCGCCGTCGAGGACGCATGGGAGGCGAGGCGGCCGGTGCATGTTCCGATGTGCGTGCGTGCACGCTCGGTTGAGCATGCTGGAGTACTACTTTCTCCATCTCAGATTTAAGTAGGAGTACTACTTTATTCGTGGGTAGTAGCTAAAATCTGGGACAAAACGTTTTGGCTCATAGGTGTAGATATACCTATTAGAAAAGTAAAATTTAAGTTTATTTTAAAATATAAAAAACAAGTAAAAATATTTGTTGTGAAAACACCCACACCCATGCGTGGGTGTACAAAAGTATTTCCGTTGAGTATCTAGAAAACTAAGTTGCCTACAAAATACAAAAATATAGTGAACTTGCCTATCAACGTGCCTAATCCACATATTGGTAGTACTAAGTCGGCTAGCATTACTCTTGTAAGGTTTTGTAGTTTCTTAATGGAGTTGCATACAACTGCCCTTAAGTTGTTTACTTGTTTTCTCAGTTGTATAGCTGGTAGTGTTAAGTTTCATAATCATTATTGTTAAGTTGTATACTCCTAGTGCTAAGTTGCATACCCATATGTGAAGTTGCATCTTGCGTAATTTGCCTACAATGGGGATGGCTATCACGATGTTGAAGTTGCTTACTACTAGTACTAAGTTGACTAAGATCATGCCTAAGTTCCCTAGCACCATCCCTAAATCTGCTAGCACCATATCGTGAATTTACGTGTCTAACCGAGTTGGTTTTCCGAAAAACTGAGTTGCTTTTCTGTAACAACTGAGTTGGTTTCAAAAAAAAAAGTTTATCAAAACATATACAAATGAGATATAGTTTCGAAAATCTTGTCGCGAGAGGCCCAACGGAGAAAACGAAATGCAACTCGAACTCACGGTTTAAAAGTTATGACTTTTTAAAATTTTCTTCGCATGAAATTAAATGCACATGAGGTGATTACAGGACAATTTCTATGAGCAATCATAATCTTTACATTTTTGGATGTGGGGCCTTTCCTTTTTTAAACGAGTGCTAGGTTCCACAAAGAAGCACCCGGATGGGGTGGATGCTGCCTAGCCACGTTCTTAATGAATGAGGCTCTGGCTAGCTGCGGGATAAGATAAGCATATCCCTGCGTCCGAGCCGTAAATAGAGCAACAGCATAACAACTCTGCAACGGCGCCCGCGCAGCGTGGCGTTATCTGTTTCGGCTTAGCACTCGCCTATAAATTGAGCTGACCAGCCGAGCGCTGAAGGGAGGATACACACAAGAAACAAGCGGCAGCGGACCACGCGCCTAACAAGAGAAGAACACAGGGATCTGACGAGCCCCACGACGTGAAGCCGGAGGTGGCCAATCACTGGAGGTCGAAGACGTCGGCGACGCGTCGTGACTGGCAGGGATCCCACGCCACGTCATGATGCGCATCAAGCTGGAAAGGTAGCCGACGGAGCTTGCTGCGACACCAACAGTGAGCCGATCGTCATAAACTTGGCGTCGGGCCAAGACGAGGCTACCGGCGCGTAGCATGGCGCCATCAACACCACACCCGCGAGGCGCGACGACGACGTCCGCGACGAGGCTGCCAGCGTGTAGCGCGGCGCCATCAACTCCATGGCACACGTGAGCCGCGACGATGACGTTCGTGATGAGGCCGTCGGCTTGTAGTGCGGCGCCATCAACACCACTCCCGCGAGACACGACGACGACGTCAGTGATGTGGCTGCCACCATGCGGCGCAGCGCCATCTCCATGGCACCCGCGAGGCGCGACGACGACGACCTTGACGAGGCTGCCGGCGTACAGCGTGGCGCCAGCAACACCACATTCGTGAAGCACGGCGACGACGTCCGTGCCGAGGCTGCCGGCGTGCAGCGCGGCGCCATCACCACCACTCTTATGGGGCGCGACGACAACGCCCGGGGTTGCCGGCGTGCAGCGCGACGCCTTCTTCAACTCCACGCCATGCCACCGATGATGACGTCAAGGCTGCCGGCGTACAGCCCGGCGCCATCACACCGATGACGCTGACAAGACCAATGGAGGCCGTCTTCATCCGGGACAAACAAGATCAGCTCTGTCGACGCGAATGGTCTCACCGAAGCTATCTACAGGTAGCCCATGGCATGCACCGGTGATGCCAGCCGTTGCAGAAATGCACGCTGTGCCGCCGAGATGCGACACCAGCAAGACCACTGGCAGCGGACAACGCGCCAAGTTGGTACACGGCGGCGGCGAACTATTACACGCGCCCAAACGACGGCAACTGCCCCACTTACATCCGGAGGCCGGAGACGGTGGATGATGCGCCAAGCACACGCCCTGGAGCCATGATGCAGAGACCTGGTGCGGCAGAACGGACGCCCAACTTGAAGACGGAGGTCGCCTATCGGCAGATGTCAAGGACGACGTCGGCAACATGACGTGTCTAGCAGCGACCCGATGCCACGCCATGATGCACATCAAGCAAAGCTCTCCGCGACGCTGACAAGGCAAGCTAGCCGTCGCACCGACGATGCCAACCATGGCCTTGGAGGTCCTGCTCCTCGACGCGACCACAGGCCGCTGCGAACAAGATTGCCTCCATCGACGAGGACGCCGCCGCTAGAGCTTCCATCTACAGCCCATCGGCGTGCACCCGGTGATAGTGAACTTGGCCTTCATCGAGCCCATCGATGCCCATAAACGCACGTGCGCCACCAATGTGGCGCCAAGTCCTCGCCATCGTGATCACCACAGAGACCTCCTTCGTCATTATGGCACCGACTCTGGGGCTGCGACACACCATGCGCACCAGGAGCTAGGTGGACATCATCATCGTCGCGAACACGCTACGCGCCAGGGGAAACAAATGTGCGGGCGTGCCAGTGTACATAAGTACACAAATAAAATATAGGGAAACATGTATTTTTATTAATCTCTCAATGAAGAAACGAAATTACAAGATCCCTTTACATATGCGCTCCGTGGCCTGCTAGCGCGGCCGATATGACTTGGACGATTGTGTGTTCTGGTTCACGGGGCCTCGGAAGGCTCCCGATTAATTACGTCCGCGAGTCAACGCCGCGGACCACCTCCGATTAAGCTGCTGCAATGGTCGTTGTCTTCAAGTCTCGTCTTCTCCATGCACTTGGCGTAGACGATGATGATGTGATGGTGAAGTGGAAAGCGGGACGGTACGTCCGTCGCCCCGGCGATGCTTAGCCATACTCTGCGGCTTGTCGATGTCCGATGATGAAGATGTCCGGCCTCGTCGGCTCGGACGGATGGGCGGCCTTCGCCTCGTCGGTGCCAGGCCTGGTGGTGTCCGCCTTGTCGGTGTCGGACTTGATGTCCTGCCTTCGCCTCGTCGGTGCCCGGCAAGAAATGGTTTGATTCATCGAAGAAAAGACATGTCGGTGGAGCGGCGTCGCCTCGTCGGTGCTAGGCCGATGTTGGGGAAGAGGGTTGATGTAGGAGTCGAAGTAGACTTGGACGATGCCGCATGACGGTGTGGTGGTGCGGCTTGACGACGATGATGTATGAACTTGGCGATGTAGATCTTGTGATGCCGGAGGGTGTGCACGGGTCCATGGAGGCTTGATGTGTCGTGGTCATGTGACTCGACTAGAGTAGTCGGTTGACGTAGACGAATAGCAGCATGCCGATGTAGTTGGCATTCTCGCTGGAAGAAGTCGACGAAGAGTATGCCGATTTGTTGATGCAGTTATAGGCTGATGCTGGTTGATGGGCCGCATAATGATGTCTCGCCACTGCATGGATGTGTATGCTACGAGAACCCAGCTGCGGGCGCGACGAAGCTGGCTCCAGGACGTCCTTGGCGATCGAGGCAATCCATTCATACCTGATATACCAAAACACATGTAGTTAAATAATCAATTTGTATTTACGTACCTTGGTTGGATGAATCAAAGCACCGTCGGCTGGTACTCCTTCAAACGTGTTGGGCATTTCTAGCTAAGTGAAATGCCTTGCTTCTCTTCCTTTAGCGCTCGACGTGTGTAAGGTAAGGTGCCGACCAACATGGAATGTCACATGGTGGTCAGCTGCCCTCGGCGCTGGTCCGGTTTCATGTTGACGGCGTGGCTCCGGCATCGTGCTGGTGATGCTCGCGTAGCTCCTGGCGCGGTGTGTCGCTACCGTTGGCGTCGGCGCTGTATCGGCCGACAATATAATGACGACACGGAGCCTTTGAGTGGCCGTCTCGACGGCAACCCTGACGAGGCTGCATGCTCCGATCTCGAATTGGTAGTGCCGGCGAGGTCGTAGTAGACGTGCTTGGCGATGAACATGTTCACCGGCAGGGTGCTAAGCGCATAGATCTTGGTCTTCTTGTGCTTAGCGGGAGGCAGCATACGTACACACACGCATGGGGTACGCGTGCATGGCCCTTGGAGCACACCGGAATATGTTGAGCGGTGTACGCCGACGGGCTACATATATGCAGCTCCGGCGGGGCCGTTCTATCCTTGTCGAAGGCGCGTGCTCTGTGTCACGACTCGATGGCGCGCATCCTCATCGATGGAGGCGATCTTGTCGCCACAAACTCTGGTGGCGTGGAGGAGCAGGGCCTCCACGGCCATGGTCCGCGTCGGCGGCGGGATGGTTTGCTTCGTCAGCGTCGCGGGGAGCTCCATCGACTGCCCTTCCCACTTGGCGTGCATCATGGCGTGGCGTCGAGCAGCAGCCGGACACGCCGTATCGCCGACATCCTCAATCGCCGACGTCCTCAATCGCTGACGTCCTTGTTCGCCGGTAATCGGCAAACTCCGTACGTCTTCATGTTGCGGGGCGCGTCCGCTGCTCCGGCTCTGGCCGCGGCAGCCGCTGCCTTCATTTCTTTTCCTGGTGGATTGCGCCTTGTACGTACCTGCGGCTCAGCACAGCTAAAATGGTTATTAGGAAAGAGAAAATGTATCTCATTCAGGTGGCGCGGCCTCCATTTCTGCGGCCGCCGGCATCACAAGTGCGCGCCGATGGGCTGCATATAAGAAGCTCCAGCTGCGACATCCTCGTCGACAGAGTCGATCTTGTTCGCCGCGGACTGTGGTGGCGTGAAGGAGCAGGGCGTCCACGGCCATGGTCGACGTGATGGCTTGCCTTGTCAGTGTTGTTGACGGCTACCCTTGACGCTTGATGTTCATCATGGCGCGGCGTCGTGTCGCTGCCGGACACGCCGTGTTGCGGACGTCCGCGACAGCCCGCCGGTGATGGGCAACCTTCGTCTTCAGCTTGTGTGGCGCGCGTCCGCTGCCCCAAGCTGTACCCGTTCATGTACATGTACGTGCATACCTGACCCATGCGAAGCCCTGCATGCATAGAGAGCTAGCAAGGGATTGATCGATGTGAATGTATAGCCAACACATTTAAATAAGAGAGCAGCATAAGCAGCCATAGGTAGTTTGTACGGCCGCGCCTTGTCATGTGTATTTATACGTGTATTGCACACCCAAAATACCACGTGATTTTCATTTGCTAGGTACAAAATCACGTCGAACACCGATGCACACGGCTGGACCGACGCCAACGCCAGTGGGCAGCCGAGCGCCCGTATTCATCTCCAGCGCAGTACAACGCCCACCCATTGCGAGTGTAGTACGAAGAGAAAGGGAGGTGTCTCATCTAGCTACAGATACCCACGTGACATACGAGAAGGAGCCATGCATAAAGCCCATGGCCCTTTGATCCTAATAATTAACAAGGTATATATGGATACATTGATTAATTAATTTACCACATGCAAGCCGTGTTGTGTTATCAGTACAAATAGCTGAACTCAAGCGGACGGATGCATCACCGTACGAGGTCCCTGTGCCGATGTCCGGAGATCGCTTCATCATGGACGCCGAGGATTCGGCTCCGTCCCACCCGCTGCAAGCTACATGTCCATACGCGCCGTCACCTTCAACGGAGCTCCCGTCAAGGACTACACCGACCCCAGCTCGAACCCAACAAGTCAAGATGACCATCAGCCGATGCACATCTTCATCAACATGTACCATACACGGACGCCAACTACATCGACACAAAGATCGTCTTCATCGACTCCGTGACAAGGCGGCGAGGGCGCCAACTACATCAGCACGCTACCCTTCTTCTAGCCGAGTCACACGACCACGAAATATCAAGCCTCCATGGGCCCATGCACACCTCCGGCATTACAAGATCTACATCGCCAAGTTCATACATCATCGTCATCAAGCCACGCTGCCACGCGACGACGTTTAAGTCTACTCCGACAACCACATCAACCCTCATCCCCAACATCAGCCTAGCACCGACGAGGCGAAGCCACTTCGCCGACATGTCTTTTCTCCGATGAAGTAAACCATTTCTTGCCGGGCACCGACGAGGCGAAGGCAAGACATCAAGTCCGACACCGACGAGGCAGACACCACCAGGCCTGGCACCGACGAGGCGAAGGCCGCCCATCCGTCCGAGGCGACGAGGTCGGATATCTTCATCATCGGACATCGACAAGCCGGAGAGTATGGCTAAGCATCGCCGGGCGACGGACGTACCGTCCCGCTTTCCACTTCACCATCACATCATCATCGTCTACGCCAAGTGCATGGAGAAGACGAGACTGGAAGACGATGACCATTGCAGCAGCTTAATCGGAGGTGGTCCGCGGCGCTGACTCGCGGACGTAATTAATCGGGAGCCTTCCAAGGCCCCGTGAACCAGAACACACAATCGCCCAAGTCATATCGGCCGCGCTAGCAGGACACGGAGCGCATATGTAAAGGGATCTTGTAATTCGTTTCTCCATTGAGAGATTAATAAAAAAAATACATGTTTCCCTATGTTTTATTTGTGTACTTATGTACACTGGCACACCCGCACATTCATTTTCCCCTGGCGCGTAGAGAGATAATATTTAGTCCACCCTTTTATTATTTCTCGTGTCAAACAGCTGGATATTTTTCTGAAGGTCCTGCCATGGTTTTTTTTTCGAGGATACACCATAGAAAGGTGTATCAGTCGCATAGAAGAAAGCCAAAGAAGGCAAAATTGATGATGCCCACAAGGGGAAGAATCTCCCCACACACGCCTACTCTCCTAGCTTCCACAGGAGAAGACTAGGATCAAGAAAAGCAAAAAGAGTGCCACGGAAAAGCTTGGCAAGCCGCCACCTATCAAACTCCACACTAATCCTATCTCTAACGGTGAACTGCGAAGCCGACACGCCGTTGAAGACCACATCGTTTCGGTGCCTACTCTCCTAGCTGCCACCGGAGAAGAATAGGATCACGAAAAGCAAAAAGAGTGCCACGGAAAAGCTTGGCAAGCCGCCACCTATCAAACTCCACACTAATCCTATCTCTAACGGTGAACTGCGAAGCCGACACGCCGTTGAAGACCACACCGTTCCGGTGCCTCCAAATACACCAGAACACCAGGATGATTGCGGTCCACATGTCCCACCTATGGGCCGCCGGGTAGGTACGTGAAGACCACCACTCCAAAAGCTCGGTGTTCGCCGCTGGGAGCCAGTCCTCCTTGACCCAACAGCGAAGGGCCCAAAACTAGACCTCCCGCGCCACCACACAGCCAAGGAGCAGATACTACAGGGACTCCGGCTCCTGGTCGCACAGTGGACAGGCCGGTGGGCGAGGCATGCCACGTCTCTTAAATCTATCGGCCGTCCAACAACGGTTCTTTGCGGCGAGCCACACAAAGGACTTGCAACTATAGGGGGCCCGGGAATGCAAAATCTCATCGGAGATAGGAGCCTCACCTGTCCCACAAAGAAGGATCCATACGCCGACTTGGCGGAGTAGCAACCGTCAGCCCACCATCTCCACAGAGGTAGATCCTCTCACTCGGGGGTCCAAATGGAAGTTGGACGTCCTTTGCCAGAGTAAGAAGAACTCCGGGAGAGCCTCGGCACTCATATCGGGGCCACAATCGCGAAGCCACTGGCCCGAGAGGCCCTCCCTCACCGAGCATGCCACTACTCTCCTCCTCAAGACCATACTAGCCACGTTCAGAGCGATCTCCGCCACTTTGGCTCCGTCAAGCCAGCGATCCGTCCAGAATCTAGCCCGATCGCCATTGCCCACCGTGTAACAAATAGCAGCGTCCGAGATCGCCAAACAGAGGCTGGGGAGTTGAATGTTGAACTCCTCCCAAGCCTTTGATGGGTCCACCTTTTGTAGCCACGCCCAACGACATCAAAGAGCAAGATTGAGGAGGCGGAGGTTCGAAATACCTAGGCCCCCAAGCGGCTTTGGGGAAGCCACTTTGTCCCACGTGACCAAGCAGTGACCACCCGAGATCTCACGACGCCCTTTCCAAAGGAAGGTGCGACAAATCTTCAACAACGCCTCAATGACCTTCGGAGGGATGTCCAGAGACATCATGGCGTGAACCGGGATCGCCGAGATAGTAGTCCTCCCTCCACGGGTGAGAAGGTTGGCACACCACGGCTGCAGCCTATTGGCCGCAGTGTCCACCACGGGTTGCAGCTGGGCCGCTGTCACCTTTCTAAGTCCAAGGGGGAGCCCCAAGTACTTGAAAGGGAAAGAGGACACCTCGCATCCTAGGATAGAGCTAGCCAGGTCCACTTGCTCCTGAGAGCAGCGAATGGGGTGAAGCGAGCACTTGGCCAAGTTCGTGCGCATGCCCGATGCCGGTCCTGCCATGGTTGCCCGTGGAGTTCAGAGACGCACCATGTCCGGTGGCGAACCTGCTCCCCCCCCCCGCCCCATGAGTGAAAATGGAGAAGATGAAGAGAAATTTTCAAAAGAGCCCAAAAATTACAACCTTTTTCGCGTATGCGTCCCTGTCCATTTCAGTCATGCCACGTCAGCCCTGCAAGTGGGTCCCTCTTGTCAGATTAGCTATCAATTCGTGTTTAGAACCGGTTTAGTGTTTATTTCGAAAACCTAAGCAAAATGCGGTGACTTTTTGCTCCTGAAACATAAAGTGGTACCAAAATTGAAATTTAGCTGGAAATGTGATGATTTTATGCTAACAACTCTATTTCTGAAAGTAGCACACAAATATCGTTACTAAAAATTACAGTAAGTCCATAGCTGGCAATTCATACCACAACAAACAACACCATACACACGGATAAGGAGCACGGCAGCCTCATGCTATGTCTGCCAAATACCCACTCTGATTTATATCTCATTATGCTCGAGAGACTGTACCACCGCCACACCAAGGCAGTGCAGATGCAGAGACCACACAAACTAAAAAAGAGACCTACGTGCAGGGCTATAATATCACTTCCTTTTTACGGCAAAAAAAAGAGAGCACACAAACTAAACAAAATTGGAATTTTACTGGAACCCACAAACAATTCAAACAGGAAGTAGGTCAAGCAACATATACGTGGCAGGGAAGCTTCAGTTAATTAAGTCTGCATGATCATATACAACCGTTCTGGTTGAAGGAAGATGATGATCAATTTATGGAAGGAATGTATTACCTGCAACATAATAAACCATTAACGAATGATTGATTGGAACATATGTACATATATATTGGAACTACAATAGGTAGTTCTTATGTTCTAGAAAAATTAGTACTAGCTTGGTTCAGTATAAAAGTAGGTACATTAGCGAAGTTGGAAGAGATGGAAATATATGTATGCAGTCACCTGAGTAGGCTGACTCTGGGAAGCTGGGCCTTGTAGTACAGAGAGTGTGTCGGCTCATAGAGGGAAGGATGGTGGTGCTCCTTCAGCCCGTCCCACTCTAAGTTGTCCCACCATTCCTTCTCGCAGTCCACCTTGGGTGGCCTTGTGTCGCGACCGACGGCCGGCAGACGCCTGAGGCTCCAGCATCCCCTAACCTTGATGGTCTCAAGGTTAGGAGAAGACATCCTACGCCCACAGATTCGCTGCAAACTGGGGAGCTCATGCAGGTGGATGTGCCTCAAATTGGGTACTTCAACTACATCCTCCCCTTCAAGCTCAGAGTCCAAAGGGAATACCTCCTGGAGGTCACCACAGTACAATATCTCGAGGGTCTCTAGTGAATACAAGACGATGTTTGTCACAAATATGAAAAAGGGGGGCACATGTACATGTACGAGCCTTGGGCAGTGGTCCAGGTGCAAGAATTTTAGGTATGTGAAATAACAGTCAACTTGCTTGTCCCAAACAATGGATGGGCCACGTCCCATGATGAAAAGCAATCTATTGCCCAAACTCACTTCTCCTCGGCGTATGGTCGGCCAACTCCTCGTAACTTTTCCTTCAATTGGGAGGCCATTGACCTCCCAACGCCTACCTTGGACGGTTTGGATGCTCCTTTTACGGAGGTTGAGGTGAAGGATGCAATTTGGGACATGCCTTCCGATAAGGCTCCCGGACCGGATGGGTTCAATGGCAAATTCTTCAAGGCTTGTTGGGAAATTACTAAACACGACATCATGGCGGTTGTGCAACGTTTCTCCAACCTCCATACCAAGAATCTTCATTGGCTTAACACCGCCAACATCGTCCTTCTTCCGAAGAAAGATGGGGCGGAGGACATCACCGACTTTAGACCCATTAGCCTCATCCATGGGTTCGCTAAGATTGTGGCCAAAGTCCTCTCCTGTCGCTTGGCCCCTCATATGAACGACATTGTCTCCCACTCCCAAAGTGCATTCATTAAGTCGAGGACCATACACGACAACTTCATGTTTGTCCGCAACTATGCGAGATGGCTCCACCGAAGAAAGAAGCCCACTCTTCTCTTCAAGCTTGACATCAAAAAGGCTTTCGATCATGTTCGTTGGGACTACATTCTTGATCTTCTTCAACGCCTTGGGTTCCCACCCCGCTTCCGTGATTGGCTCACGGCCCTTCTTGGCACCGCTACATCAAGAGTTCTCCTCAATGGCATTCCGGGGGATCCTATTAAGCATGGGCGCGGACTTCGGCAAGGGGACCCGCTATCCCCTTTGCTTTTTGATATCGCGATTGACCCTCTACAACGCATCCTTCATGTGGCTACCGACCTTGGCCTTCTTAGTCGCCTACCCGGAAGAGGAGCAAGATTCCGCACGTCCTTATACGCCGATGATGCGGCCATCTTTATGGCCCCCAACCATGAGGAGGTTTCCAACCTTGCGCATATATTGAACAACTTTGGCAATGTCACCGGCCTCTTCACTAACTTCGAGAAGAGCCTTGTGGCACCTATCCGGTGCAACGAGGTGGACCTTATACATGTTCTACAACACCTTCCGGCTACTACCACGACCTTCCCAATGAAATATCTTGGGCTCCCTCTTGCGGTCAAGCGCCTCAAAAGATCTCATTTCCAATACATCGAAGACAAAGCGGCGGCGCGCCTCGCGCCTCTCTATGGAAGATATTTCAACAACGCCGGGAGGATGGCACTTGTCAAATCGGTCCTCTCCTCTCAAGCCATCTACCCCCTCACAGCCCTTGAGGTTCCCGCCGAGCCCCTTCAAGCCATCATTAAGTTAATCCGTAGCTTCTTTTGGGCGGGCAATGAGAGTGCCACCGGCGGGAAGTGTAAAGTCAATTGGACCGCCGTTTGTCGCCCTACCTACCTCGGCGGTTTGGGTATCCTTAACATGGATAAATTTGCGAGAGCCCTTCGCCTCCGTTGGCCATGGCTTGCTTGGACTTCACCGGAAAAGCCTTGGGTTGGTATGGAGGACCCTTGCAACAAGGAGGACATGGAGCTCTTCGCCTCCTTGACCAAAGTCACCATTGGCGATGGTAATAAGGCTAGCTTCTGGAATGACCCGTGGGCCGATGGCCTTTGCCCCAAGTGCATTGCACCTTCCATCTATGCTATCTCTAAGAGAAAAACTTGGAACATCCGGAAGTCAATCAACAATGAAGCGTGGATCCTACATCTCGACATTTCCGCGGGCCTTTCGGTCCAAAACCTTCATGAGTTTACCTTGCTTTGGCAACATACTTCGCAAATCACTCTACAAGACGACGTGCCGGACTCTATCGTTTGGAAGCTCACCGCGAATGGGGCATACTCTTGCTCGTCGGCCTACAAGGCGCAATTCGCCGGCACCATCCGCTCATCCATGGAGGCGGTCGTTTGGAAGGCTTGGGCGCCCCCAAAATGCAAGCTCTTCTCTTGGCTTATTATCCAAAACCGGGTTTGGACGGCGGACCGCCTTGCGAGACGCGGGTGGCCTAATGGGAGGATTTGCCCCCTTTGTCGTTGCCATGACGAGTCGGCGGCCCATCTTATTTTCAAATGCCGCCTCTCCGTTCGCCTTTGGACCATGATTAGGGATTGGCTTCGCATCCACGACTTTGACCCCGCATCATGGAATGAGTTTGACAGCGTGGAACATTGGTGGACTTCCATCGTTCTTGCTCATGGCGGTAGAAGGAAGGCTATGGCCTCACTCCTCATGCTTGTCGCTTGGGAGATTTGGAATGAGAGGAATGCGAGAACCTTCAAAAACAAGAGCACTATGCCAACCATCATCTTCGATAGAATTAAGACGGAAGCTAGAACTTGGGTTTTAGCCGGTGCGAAACATTTGGGTCGTTTGATTGCGGGAGAATAGACCTTTTTTCCTCGGTGTGGTTGTAACTCTAAAACTTGGTTCTATGACTTCTCCTTATTTAATGAATTAAGGCAAATCTTTTGCCTTTCTTTCAAAAAAAAAAA
>NC_061509.1:36003263-36123521 GCF_022539505.1 Lolium rigidum
AGCAATATAGTTTTCAATTTTCTTATGCTTGGAGTGTTAATATGGTTCTTTAGATGCTCTCTTGATGTCCTTGCCTGTTCTGGTGCTGATTCTTGTTCTTGTGTGCTGCTGCAGGTACACTCTGCTGCAAATTTGTTGGATAAGAATAATTTGGTGAAGTATGACAGGAAAACAGGATACTTTCAGGTTACTGACCTTGGAAGGATTGCCAGTTATTACTATATTAGTCATGGGACTATTTCGACATATAATGAGTATCTCAAGCCCACAATGGGTGATATTGAGCTCTGTCGCCTGTTCTCCCTGAGTGAAGAGTTCAAGTATGTTAGTGTCAGGCAAGATGAGAAAATGGAGCTGGCAAAACTTTTGGATCGTGTGCCAATTCCTGTAAAAGAGAGTCTGGAGGAGCCCAGTGCAAAGATTAATGTTCTGCTGCAAGCATATATATCTAGGCTGAAATTGGAGGGCCTCTCTCTTGGTTCTGATATGGTCTACATCAGACAGGTAACATATTCTCTATTTAAAGCTTAATACAATGTTTGAGCGGCTTGTTTATTTGCCTAGTATTCCTATATATTTTTAATCCTTATATGTTCCTTGTTCTCTATGTCGCAGAGTGCTGGACGCCTCTTACGAGCACTATTTGAGATAGTTTTGAAGAGAGGATGGGCTCAATTAGCGGAGAAGGCTCTCAATCTTTGCAAGATGATTGATAAGCAGATGTGGAGTGTCCAAACACCCTTGCGCCAGTTTCCTGGTATTCCAAAGGAAATCCTGATGAAACTGGAGAAAAAAGAGTTGGCTTGGGAGAGGTACTATGACCTATCATCACAGGAAATCGGTGAGCTAATTCGTTTCCCAAAGATGGGGAAGCAGCTGCACAGGTGCATCCACCAGTTACCAAAGTTGAACCTGTCTGCCCATGTTCAACCTATTACTCGCACAGTTTTGGGTTTTGAATTGACAATAACACCTGATTTCCAGTGGGATGATAAGGTACATGGATATGTTGAGGCCTTTTGGGTTATAGTTGAGGACAATGATGGCGAGTACATTCTTCACCATGAGTACTTCATGCTTAAGAAGCAGTATGTGGATGAAGATCACACACTTCACTTTACAGTGCCAATATATGAGCCATTGCCTCCTCAGTATTTTATACGTGTTGTGTCTGACAAGTGGCTTGGTTCACAGACAATTCTTCCTGTCTGTTTTAGGCACTTGATTCTTCCAGAAAAATATGCTCCTCCAACTGAATTGCTTGATCTGCAACCGCTACCTGTTACTGCATTGAGGAATGCACGATATGAAGGTCTTTATAGTGCTTTTAAACATTTCAACCCCATCCAGACTCAAGTGTTCACTGTCCTGTATAACAGTGATGACAGTGTGTTGGTTGCTGCGCCAACAGGCAGTGGCAAGACAATATGCGCAGAATTTGCTATACTAAGGAACCATCAGAAGGCAGTATCTGGGGAAACTAACATGCGGGTTGTGTATATAGCTCCTATTGAGGCTCTTGCGAAAGAAAGATTCAGGGACTGGTCAAAGAAATTTGGAGAATTTGCCCGTGTAGTGGAGCTAACTGGTGAAACTGCAGCTGATTTGAAGCTTCTTGACAAAGGGGAGATCATTATTAGTACTCCTGAAAAGTGGGATGCACTTTCTCGACGCTGGAAGCAGCGAAAGCACATCCAACAAGTCAGCTTATTTATTGTTGACGAGCTTCATTTAATTGGATCTGAAAAGGGACATGTCCTGGAAGTCGTTGTTTCTCGGATGAGGCGTATTTCAAGCCATATTGGCAGTAACATCCGGATTGTGGCGCTTTCAGCATCACTTGGAAATGCTAAAGATCTTGGAGAATGGATCGGTGCCACCTCTCATGGTCTTTTCAACTTCCCTCCAGCAGTGCGGCCAGTTCCATTGGAAATACATATTCAGGGTGTGGATATAGCAAATTTTGAGGCAAGAATGCAAGCAATGGCAAAGCCTACATACACTGCTATCACACAACATGCAAAGAGTGGTAAGCCTGCCCTGGTGTTTGTACCGACACGTAAGCATGCAAGGTTGACTGCATTGGACCTGTGTGCATACTCAAGTGCTGAGGCTGGTGGAACGCCATTCCTTCTTGGGTCGACAGATGAGATGGATACTTTTATTGGAGGTGTCAATGAAGAAACACTTCAAAATACACTGAGATGCGGTGTGGGCTACTTGCATGAGGGCCTTAGTGACCTTGACCAGGAACTTGTAACCCAGCTTTTCCTTGGTGGGAGGATCCAAGTGTGTGTTGCAAGTAGCACAATGTGCTGGGGGAGATCGTTGCCTGCTCATCTAGTTGTTGTGATGGGAACCCAATATTATGATGGCAGGGAGAGTGCTCATACTGATTATCCAATCACTGATCTGCTACAGATGATGGGTCACGCTAGCAGGCCTCTTCAGGATAGCTCCGGGAAGTGTGTTATATTGTGCCATGCACCTCGGAAGGAATACTACAAGAAGTTCCTCTTTGAGGCCTTCCCTGTGGAGAGTCATCTTCACCATTTCTTGCATGACCATATGAATGCTGAGGTTGTTGTCGGCGTTGTAGAAAACAAGCAAGATGCCGTGGACTATCTTACCTGGACTTTCATGTACCGGCGGCTGAACAAGAACCCTAACTACTACAATCTGCAGGGTGTAAGTCACAGGCATCTGTCAGATCATCTTTCTGAGCTAATTGAGACAGTGTTGAATGACCTAGAATCAAGCAAGTGTGTATCTGTAGAGGAGGATATGTACCTGAAGCCGCTCAACCTTGGTCTCATTGCTGCATACTACTACATTAGCTACACGACTATTGAACGGTTCAGTTCGATGCTCACTCAGAAGACGAAGATGAAAGGCCTCCTGGAAATTCTAGCTTCTGCATCAGAGTATGCAGAGCTTCCAACTCGCCCAGGTGAAGAAGAATATATTGAGAGGCTAGTCCGTCACCAGAGATTTTCTATTGACAAGCCCAAGTATGGTGATCCACACGTGAAGGCCAACGCTCTACTGCAATCCCACTTTGCAAGGCACACGGTGGTAGGGAACCTGGCAGCTGACCAGCGGGAGATCCTCCTTTCTGCCCACAGATTGCTCCAGGCAATGGTTGACGTTATCTCCAGCAGTGGATGGCTCACTCTTGCTCTGAATGCAATGGAGTTGAGTCAGATGGTGACCCAAGGCATGTGGGATCGTGACTCTGTGCTGCTCCAGCTTCCACACTTCACCAAGGACCTAGCCCGGAGATGCCTGGAAAACAAAGAGAAGCCCATCGAGAGCATCTTTGATCTGGCTGAGATGAGTGCTGACGAGATGCGGGATCTGCTGCAGCTATCGAACTCTCAGCTGCAGGACATCGGCGAATTCTTCAAACGGTTCCCCAACGTCGACATGGCTTATGAGGTCCGCGAGGGCGACGACATCAGGGCTGGCGACAACGTAACCTTGCAGGTCACTCTGGAGCGTGACATGGCGAACCTGCCATCTTCTGAGGTTGGCCCGGTCCACGCCCCCAGGTTCCCGAAGCCCAAGGAGGAAGGCTGGTGGCTGGTGGTCGGTGACGCCTCTGGCTCCACCAAGCAGCTGCTGGCGATTAAGAGGGTCGCCCTCCAGAAGAGGGCACGTGTGAAGCTTGAGTTCACCGCCGCCGCGGAGCCAGGGAGGAAGGACTACATGATCTACCTGATGTCCGACTCCTACCTGGGCTGTGACCAGGAGTACGAGTTCACCGTCGACGTGAAGGATGCTGGAGCAGATTGATTCTGAAGACAGGGAACTTTTCTTTGTAGCGTTTTGATCTTGATGCAGAAACTATTTACTATTGCCTGTGTGTAATAACTGAAGTTCAGCTTAATTCAGTGTAACTGAGGTGCACGTGTGCATGACAGACTATGAGCTCCTTGTCCTTGTGTTTTTGTATGCATCTGTTTACGACTTTTGCCTGAGTTTCCAGTTGACTCGGTTACAGAAAGCTCAATGTAAAAAAGTGTCTTAAATTTAAATAGCCTAGAAAAGGTTAATAAATTTTGTAATAAATACTTAGTGTTCCGTGATACCTCTTGCTAAAAGAAATGCTAGGTCTCAGGTAGCATGTGAAATTATCTCTTCACAAGTGCCAAAAAAGATGAGCCCTTTGGTTTGCTTATGGAATTAGCACCTTATTATTTTGCATGTGTGCTATAAAAACCTAAGGAAAAGTCTTTCGTACATTTGGGATGTGGACTTATAACTATTTTATTTTGATTCTGTCATGTGGGCAGATCAGGGCCACAGTGGCAGTCAGCCCTCTCTAGCTAGGGGAAACTCTCATTTGCAACTAGTTGCGTCCGCACCCCATTTTTTGTTGTGACACTTCCAAGTTTCCAAAAAATGCAAACTAAAATTCTAGACATACATTGTGTTGTGTCTTGTGCATCTGTGAAGTTTCATCCAAAAATATGTCAAAATGCGACCTGTGTAAAAAAGAGAAGACGTACGTAAATAGTGTCACGTACTATTTACAGATCATTTGTTCTTTTTGTGTAGGCCACATTTTGACATATTTTTGGATGAAATTTCACAAATGAACAAGGTACAATAGAATGTATGTCTAGAATTTTAGTTTGCAATTTTTGGTAACTTGGAAATGTCAGAACAAAAATGGGGTGCGGGCGCAACTAGTTGCGGAATATCCCCTCTCGCTAGCTAGCTGACGTTAGGAAATATATGCATGAGTTTAAATCAAGGAATATTTATTGAAATAGGAATATTAAGATATGGTTTGTTTGGAAAGTAGAGATATGCGTCTTGGATGTCGAAGTTGAGTCTTCCCTATAAAAAGGACCCCCTTACACAGGATATTATGAGGCACGAAATATATCAATCTAGTTGATCTACCCTAGCCTACTCGCCGCCCTTCGGAGCACTCGATGCCCCGCCCCGTCGTCGCCTCCCTTCATCTTCCGCTTCTCTGCCGCCACCTCCACTCCCTTTGGAGCCCAGCGAAAAGATCTCGGCGTTCCGCCACGTCTTTGAGGAGCCGCTTCCACTCCTATGCGAAGAAGCGGCCGCCCGCCTCCTCTCATCGGCGCCCATTGGATGGAGACATCGAGGAAGCGGTGCCACTACTCCTTGTTCGCTTCCTCGCGGGCACGAACGTCGTCCTCGGTCGTCTTCAAGGGCTCGTAGGACGCGAGGATGGCCCTCAGCTCCGCCTACTGCTCCTCCGAGTCAGGCCCATCGTCGCTCCAACCGTCGAGGTTGTCATCGCTGTCCAGCGGACACCGCCTCCCGGCGCTGCTGCTCTGCGTCGAACGCCGCACGGGCTGCCTCCTCCTCCGCCGCTCACGGGCCACGCCAGCCCTGAACTGCGTGTTCAGCTCCACGAGCTCGGGTCCTCCTCGATGACATCGTCATCATCGAAGAAGAACTCATCAAACTCTGGGAAATCGGCCGAGGGAGGTGGATGCGAAGGTGGAGGTGCCTTGTCTCCGCCGGTGCGGCTCAACATTGCGTAGGTGGTGCCTAGGCGACGAGGCATGTTTTCGTGGAGGCGGATGAAAGGATTGCTGGAGGCTGTAGTGGCGATAGCGAGCACATGCAGCCTTTTATAGCCGGTGGCGGCATGGGAAGCCGTGGAGAAGGCACGAGAAGATGCGCATGAAGACTGATGGCTGCGACGCGTGGAGGAGGCGCAACATCGACGGGACATCTGGCCTGCTCCGCCTTGGAAACCACCGTCATCATTAAGCCAAAGTTGCAACGCTTTGATTCAAGCTGCTAACGAGGCTGGCTAATCACTCGCGACGCATCTCCGCGTTGCGTTTCGGCGCCTCCGCAATGTTCATGTGTAGCATGGATGGAATCGGGGCTCCGGACAACATATTAGACTGCACCGGACTAAAAAGAGCTTTGTGACGCGCGATTGAAGGCAGTCAAACATCCAGCGTGCCTCAAACCCCCCTGACTAAAAATGCTCTAAGTACCTCATTATCCAAACCATGTGGGTGGTTCTCGAACTTGGCTTACTTACCTGGTTCAGTTACAACCTTGATCGAAACTTGTGCGTCTAATGCAGCAGTTTTCGGTTCGGTCGTACGGATGAGAGGGCTCTTCAATCCCATCATCTGTCTCCGAAGATTTGACAATATTATTTCTTTTTAAGTTGTCTCTCCCAGTTATTTCTTTTTAGTAAAAAGATTCTACGAAAATACGCCATTCTTAACATCAAACACTTTGCCGTCGGCACGGTCGTAGAGGGCATACTCAATAGTGTGTTTGGGATAACCAACAAAATATCACTTATCTGGTTTGGTTCGAGTTTAATTGGATGTAAACCAAAAATTCAATTCGGCACATGTGAGCATATGCTTATGCCTTCGAAAAACATTTTGAAATGTCAAAAAAATTTGAACAAAAATTTCCGTGCTAACGTTTTGACATTCTATGTACGTACATCAAGTTTTGCAAAAAACCAACATTTTTGATGACTTGTGTGAAAAAGACAAAAAAAGTCACGTAAAAAGTACACTGCCATTTTTTTGCACCAAATTTTGTCTTTTTTACAAGCGACAAACGTGTAGAACTTCGAGATGTACCTATTAAATTTTATGTCCAAAATTTTCAACATTTTAAAAATGTATTTGAAATAAAATTTAAATACCGGGAGCATATGCTCCCGGGTGCCAAACTACCAGTGCCGATGTTAACCACATATCGCAACCACAAATTTTAGAAACAAGTTAGGTTTCTTGCCGTGGCATATCTTACAGATGAACCTGGGTGATCACATATCTTCTTAACTCATAAGTAAAAGTTTATGGACTCCGTTTGTTTGAGACCTACTTACAACTTCTAGGATCCAAAAGTGGAAGCCCAAACAAACAGTCAACAATTGAGAAGCGCGGTACAGAAGCGCGTTACGAAATTACACTACGCACGACCCCAGCCGGAATGCTTCCCGAGATTCTGGCCGCTTCCCGAGTTGCTACTGTCGAAACTGTCCTCAGCACTTCGGATTATTTACGAAAAACCTGCCACCGAATACAAGAAAAGCCGCCCGTGCAAATAAATCTCTACCGAGCGACGCCCCCGAACACAATTCCCCTCCCCATCATCGATATGACAGGTTAGGGTTGCAACTTGCAACCGGCCGCCGCCAGAGCTGTTCCCCGCCGCCGCCGCCACCGCCACGCAAGCCCTCCTCCGTCGCTCCGTTCCCGTTCCCGTTCCCCTCATGCTCCTCTCGTCCTAGAATCGACCGGGCGCAGTGGGCAGAACTCGGCCCCGTCGGCCGCCAGAGACGGAGCATTCAAGCCGCCGCCGGAGACGGAGCAGTTCAAGCCGCCGCCTGTCCCTTCCAAAGGAATCGGGTCGGTACGAACGGGTCGCACCATCTTCATTCTCTCAGGCCGGTCGTCGCCGTCGAACTTGAGCGCGTCGTCGGGGGATCTCGGCCCCGTCGGCAGCCGGACACAGGCGCCGCCGCCTCGCCGTCCCTCGTCCGCCCCTGTTCCCGTGTGCTCCGGCCCCGCTGGAAGAGAGGAGCTCGTTCTCCTCGTCCCTGTCGAGCAGCGCACCTCCTCGTCCCGATTCAGCCTGCCCGCAGGTCGATCTTGTCTCCGTCGGCCGCCGGATCTCGAGCTGCCGGCGCCTCACCGTTTCTCGTCCGACGATTCAGCGACATGCTGCTCGGCCCGCTAGGTGCTCTTCATCGTCAGCCACCTCCGTCTCCCTGCTACACCAACCCCCTCGCCCTCTCTCTATAAATATCGTCAGAGAGCTGATGTACCTAAGCTCTAGGAAGAAAGTTGTGGAAGTTTCCAACTGAAAAATGTTGTATTATACTGTATTTTGTCCCGTTAAGCAGGCGTCTTTTCTTGTAAGATTAAACTGCATCTGATTGGTTGTAAATAAATGCTAAACTGCAACTGCTCTTCAGAAATAAAGTTATTTCTTCCAATCAGGTCTTGTGTATTTTCTAGTGTATTGTGGTTGTCAAGTAAATGTATAGTTCCCCTTGATGGGCATGAAAATATATTGCTATAGCAGCTGTAAATATATTACATTTCTTACGAGTGCTGCTGCGACAAGTACGACTTATAAACCAAAAGCCAAAGTAAATTCTAACCAAACATTCAAACAATTATTTCAATACAAAGCATGTTTTAAAACTATTTTAGCAAAAACAGGTAAATTAAAATTATTCAACCCTTAAACATGGTAATTTATATAATTAAACAATTAGAAAGAGTTAATTCGTTTCAAACAACATTTATACAACAACTTCAGCACTTAGGGACATTCCAGACATTTTACTACTAAAACCTATAGCAGCAGCCATGAAAAGTGTTCCAACCAAACATCAAATCTCTACTTTCAACAACTAGCTCACAACTGCTTTTTCACAGCTCAACAGCTACAGCTGCTTTTCAAAAGCTGCAGCCCAAACAAACAGACCCTATGACTTCTGCTTCATTAAGTTGATATATCCTTATCTTCTAAACTCATAAGTAAAAGTAAGAAAGTAGATATGTACCACATGTGGGTATACTCATTGGACCGCACACCTCAGAATGTATGATGCGAAATAGGTCACTCGCCCTTTCAACATAACAAGTGAACAGAGTCTTAGTAATCTTTCCATTAGGCAAGCACATGATCCTAAAATAGTGTTCTTACATAACTATGGAACATAATAACAATTTATTAAGGTCTAAGAAATCTTTATGTGAAACCTAAGCTCATATATCAGATTGCCAAGGCAGCGATCCCGATGTCGTTCGTAACGCGCATCTGCACTTCATTCCTTTCCATCAGTCCCACCTTCTCTAGTCCTTTCATCGAGTTACACACATGAGCAATAGATCTGGTATCAAATACCCAAGACTTAGAGTGAGGACTAGTAAGGAAAATGCCAATAACATTTGTAACAACTCTACCTTTGCCGGAAGCTCTAGACTTCCTTTTGTCTTCATGATACTTCTTGCAGTTTATCTTCCAATGGCCCTTGGCCTTACGGTAGAAGCACATGGCATCAGGAGGGGCAGCACCACTAGAATAGCACGGCTTTGTCGGCACCTCTTTTCTCACCTCTCTTGGTTTTGTCATTCCTCTAGAACCTCATGGTTTTGTTCATCAGTTTCCGCAACCAACATAAAATTAAAAAAGCTAAAAACTTGGTAGATCCTATTCAACCCCACCCCACTTTCTAGTCCCTTCCTTACCCTTTCACTTGTTCATATGATAAACACATAAAGATGATACTAATAACAAATGACAATACGTCTCATAGTATGTCACGCATAATGGGGTATGTTCAGTACTCTTGTTGTGCTAACAACGTACTCTCATTGTTGATGGCAACCTTGTTACATTAACTTTGCCCATGATCAGGAGAACTCAATCATCATACAACACATGAGCTATTCTAGAGGCGGGACTAGGAGCATCTGTTTGCTTATTCCTCTACATGTGCATATGAGTTTTCCTTTGAATCTCGTTATTTAAGACATATATCCTTCAGGTTTTGATGATGGAGGCCGAAGGTGGTACGAGCTGACTTTCTTGTATTGAGCATAACATAATAATGCCAAAATGCAAGACACGGTTTATACACATATACTTGTTGGCCCAAGATCGCAAAACATGATGATACCATAACAGAATTATTTGGTAGTGCTCCAAGTATATAGCATTCTATGCCCCGTAGGTATTAATACCTATAATTTGGCAAGCATATCAAAACAAATTAAGGTATTAATCACCTACTATATCCAGCTCACGCATTTGGTTAATACCAATTAACCTTTCTCATCAAGGTCAATCAAGATAAGGCTATCCTCTGTTATCCAGCTCAAGGACAATAATGAATCATTAATTCTTGCAAAACTATTACAACTCTATCTGCAATTTGCGCTTAGACCGCCTTCTGTCAATCCTGTATAAATACATGTGAACAAGAAACCTCACAACCTTGCTTCTCTATATCTCAAAGCAACAACACCCTCATGGCTTGCAAGATCGCCACCGCTGCCGCATCCATCTTGATACTCTCACTCCTGGTGTCTTGCAGTAAGTATGGAACAACATGTTCCTAATAGTCATACATAGTTTCCTTAAGATATATGCATTCTCTGCATATATTTGTGGCTACCTGTGTAACAGAACATATTTTTGGTTATGTATGTAGGTGCTTAAGAACTCATATGCAAGGAGCACAGAGCCCATATATCAAATTGTGATTCCCTTAACCTTTGCGTCCAGCAGTGCAAAGTTGAATGTTACAAGGACGGATATTGTTCAACGGTGCTTCCATCAGCTTGTTGTTGTACGAGTGTGACAGAACCGCCCGCAGCAAGAATTATGGATCCAATGTATAATGAGGTTCCAGGTGCTAACTAAATACTAACAAATATGTGGCGAATTCCAATGTGACAGGGTGGCTCAACTTTCTGTCCTTCAAATAAATATGTTTGTGAAAGAAAAAATATTGTTTTTAGAACTAATCTAGTATGCATAGCTCTTATTGGCTCATTAGTTAAGTTATTATTCCTTTCCGGTCTCGTGATGTTAGAACTTTCTGCTTTCCATTGAGCAATTTGTGCAAAGGTGGTAGTTACATTGAGGCTTAATCTACCATGTTCTAGTACCTACGGTGCGCTTACTCTATCATGCCTATTAAGTTGCTGACGAGCTTACAGTTAACCAAATGACCGGAAGATAGAAACACGTATCTGCATGCACATCAATTGTGTGACCGGAAATTATGCTTAACATTATGGCATCCGAAGTTAATCCAGCAAAGTTTTGCCGTGTAAAATACCAGTGCACCAGTATCGAATTAGTTCAAGCTATTTGTTTCTTGCTCTGGAATCTTGTGCATGGACGTGAGTGATGAACAACATGTCGGCAAGGAAACTTTTCTGCCTCACACCCACCCAAAAGCAGTCTAAATTGTCATTGTGGACCGATGTCCAAATATATATATACGGTTCCAAAAATATGGAAGATGATGCGGTTATCTTTCCTGTTTCAAGAACATAATTTTGAGTACACACATGATCCAGTTCTGTTGTATTCTGTTCGAGTCTGTCTTGTTCAGTGTTGAGACAGAACGTAATGCTTGGTTTTAAGGTTAAAAAGGTGGAATTGAGGCGCAGCATGCTTACCCAACAGAATCCACCCGTTCATAGTTTCATGGCAAGGCATGCATTCCTTGTTTGTTCTTGGAAATAACAGAAACGATTCCATGTACATGTTAAAAAATTGTAACCTTTTTTATGTATAGTGTAAAATCTCCTTTTGTTTTCAGATCCTTTTTGTGTTTTTATTGTAAAATTCCTTGGTATTTGTAACGTTTGTGCGCAGGAACGACCATGATTTAACCTAGAAAACACGCTGAATTAGTTAAGCCTCTTGTGATGTCCTACGGATATTGTCGGTGAATTTGTCATTGAATGGAATGAGGGGAAAAAACGATTTCACAAAGAATCGTAAGAGATGCATAGTAATAATGGAGCTGACATATTCAGAGCTGGGACATTTTTTTGACATATGTTCGTGAGATCTTCTTGTCTTCTTCGATAGCTCAGAACCGTAGGCAGAGATGCACTGCTATGAAGCACCGAGGGGGAGCAGGCTGAGGCTCACGCATGAAGAAGGTGGTCCAGTGGCGGCGGGGCGAGCATCTTCTGCTGCTGCTGGTACTGGTAGCGGCGGCGGAGGGCGGCGTGGCCGGGGTCGGAGTCGTCCGAGCAGCAGTAGCAGCCCATGCCGTGGAGGAGGCTGCAGCGGCCGTGGACGAAGCCCCAGTACTTGCAGCAGCGCATGCACTTGCCGGTCTTGGTGCACTTCTCGATGCACAGCGACCAGTAGATGTCGCACACCAGCTTTGCCCCAACCTCTTGCACCATCTCAGCTGCACGCATACCCAAAAAGAACCACGTGAGATTCAGACAAATTTTAAACCAAATTGGCGCATAGTATGTCCATAGCAAAGTTCATGCACCTAGGAATTGATGAATCAATGATTTGACTTACAGGAGGTGATGACAAGGATGGCCAGGAACAATGACAATGGGGCAAGCTTCTTCTTCTTCTTGCCCATCTCCATTGCTAACTTCTTAATTATATGAGTGATATGATTAGTGGTTTTGGATGTGTAGATTGAGTGGTATTTATACACCTTGGAGTAGTAGGTGGTGGAGAGCGTACGCGTAGGACAAAGGTAGATTGTTGAGCCCGTCCCAACAGACGGTTCAGAATTCTTCAGATCTGGAACGCCAAAGATAGGACACTGAGCAAGCTTCAGGGTTAAGTGTATCCTTCTTTGCTGTCCAAGGTGTATGTATGTGCAAAACGGGCAATGTCAGTTACACAAGCCTGAACAAACACATGCTTATAGACACTATCTGCACCATGTTTCTATTTTAGATAGCGTTATGCACGATAGAATTGCTCAGATTTAGAATGCTTAAGGGACACTGAACATTTTGGGTCATGCTTAAGGGTTAAGTGTATCATTCTTTGCTGTTTAAAGATATGCAGCTATCCAAACTCTGCGCAAAAACTGACAGCCACACTCACAAGTAGGAAGATTAAGAATCCATACATACATCACATAAATAAATGCACAGACCTGTCAGGAGTTTGCACCACATTTTCTGACTGAAGGTTGAGTTTATCTAGTCTAATAAAAGGAGCAATTGACAAATTGACAACCTAACAGATAATCCAACAGCACCCCATCGGTATGAGTTGAACGACACAGAATATGGATCTTTTTATGCGAGCCGGAACCGGAACAAGTAAAAGATACCGTAGAAGAAAACAAACACGTAACAAAGATAAGACACTGTCTACACCACCTTCCTATTTGGATTCTGTCATGCACAACAGAATTATTCAGATTTGGAATGCCAAGGATAGTACAGTAAGCATGTGCAAAAAGAGTCAGGCTTAAGGGTTAAGTTATCCTTCTTTGCTGACCAAAGGTATGCAGCTATCTAAACTCTCTGCTATTACAAGAGTTAATCCATAGAATACATGTGGTAGGATTGCATTGCATGACCTGTCAAGAGTTTGCATCTCATTTCTGCTTCAAAGCTGTGTAGCAGATAATGATAGCCTGTCTAGGAAAATAAGTCTACTTACACTTCGGTCACTCAAACACATCCTGAGATTATACTCCAAGATGCAGCAGCCAGTAGGAAATAGCACAAACACATCCTCTCATTTTTACAGAGAATACATAACACAGCTACTGCACATTCAAGATTTCAGTGAGATCAGTCGTAAAATATCACAAATTCACAATAAAGGGACAAAGTGGCAAGGGTCTCTCTCTCTAAGGGCTAATCCAACAGCTTGCCCTTGTTATGAGTCAACCATTTCATTACAAGAAGAACCATGCTAATAAGAAATATTCAGCTTCACGGAATAGGAAGGTTCGAGGGGTTGTATGGCGATATAGGAGTAGAGCCTGCTGCTTTGGTTGCTCAATGGCTGGTACCTGTGCAGCAACCAATCTTCATTAGTCACCAGTGAACGAGCCATATCTAAAAAAAACCTTCACGGTTCCAGCAAAATTAGTAAAATAGCATTTCAATGACATAAAAGAGAATGAAACACAAAACTCGGTATTTAAACAAGCAATTAAGGTTGAAAGTTCAATCCAACCCTAACGTGTCTGACATGTGGAATGATCCTTAAATAACGCCACAGTTTTCAAATAGCATTTCTCTGGTTTTTCTGGGATCAGTAGATTCCATAGTATGATGAAGTATAACAATTACCAGTTTCAGTCTGAACCTACAGAAGTCTAGAAAATTGAAGTAGAGCAAGTAACAGAGATATCCTCACAAACTCATTTTCTTCATAAGAAAATCTTCATCCGAACAAACAAAAATAATTCTAAGCACGAAGGTAGTACGGATTACATGACAACTACAGGACTCATGACTGAATCTTTAAATTTGGGTCATTATCAGGATGAACTTCTATCTGAATTTTTGAACATCACGAAACTTATGACTAATCATTTTGTAGTGCATCCTCTTACTCCTGTTGGCAGTTGCCTGTTAAGGAGGAAGAGGATGGATGAATAACATGCAAATTATTATAAGCAGCACAACCCTGAGAAAAACCTAAGCTTTGACAAATCATCTGAAAACAACTTAGCCATATAATGTGTTTTATTACTTACACGGTTACACCTAATAAAGCATCAAGTATTTGATTCAAGTAAACCTGCAGCATGTCATGATATCTCAATATTTACTAGTGATAGGAAATCTTATTGGACAATAAAAAAATTGTAAGCAGAACCAATGGTGTCCCCTTATGAGCATCGTATGTTTAGCTTCAAGGTTTAAGATTTACCATGAAGGTGTGTTTGACTAACCTTTAACTTAAGTCGCAGGAGCACATTAAACTCCGGTCACCATCATCTGCTGCTCCATCAGGGTCATGAACATAGTTCGTAGGAGCAGGAAGTTGGCACATTGACGGGCCTAGTAAATGATAAAGAATGTATGTGAACCTTTGCAGCAATTATATGATAGAATGAATTAGTCAAAATAGTGTGCTATCTTTAAGGACAGATACATTTAAACAACACGGCTATTAATTTTGTCGATCAAGCAAATAGGAAAAGGATAGCTAAGGCTGTAGCAAGTAAATCAAGTAGCAAAAAACTAGTAACTGAATCTTTGAACATCACAGGACTTATGACTGAATCTTTGAAGTGCATCCTCTTACTCCCTTTGGCAAATTGCCAATTAAAGAGGCATAGGATTTTTTTCCCAAAAGGGGGAGAGAGGAAGGGGATGGGTTACACATGAACAACTAGCAAAAGCATTATCAGCCGCAAAACTAAGGTTTGACACATTATCTGATTCTTTATAGCTGATAGCAACTTAGCCATAGGAGGTGTATCATAAATAAATCCTAATAAAGCATCAAAGGCCCGGTTCAAGTAAACCTGCACCATGTTATGATATCTGTATGTTATTGTTGCGATAAGAAACCTTCTGATACAATAAAATAAAATAATGTAAGAAGAAGCATTGCTGCCCCCTTTCGAGCATTATATTTATAATAAGATAGAATCATAAAGGTGTGCCTTCGACAAACCTTTATCTTAGTTTGCTGGAGTGCCCATCAGCAGCCCAAACTTTGGTGATCATCATCCTACGCTGTAGCATCCCCCCAGACATAGTTCTCAGCAGCAGGAAGTTGGATCAGTGTCGGGCCTTGTAAATTATACAGAATATATGTGAGCCTTCACATGAATGATATCATAGAATATATATGAAAAATTGAATGCAGAACCAATGGTGTCACCTTATGAGCATCATATGTTTAGCTTCAAGTCATAAGATGTACCGCGAAGGTGCATTTGACTATCCTTTAACTTAGGTCGCAGGAGCGCATCAAAACACCGGTCACCATCATCTGCTGCTCCATCAGCGCCCTGAACTAGTTCGCAGGAGCAGGAAGTTGGAGAGTTGACAGGTCTGGCAAATTAAATAGAATGTGTGTGAATCTTTGCAGCACTGAGATATAATAAATCAGCCAAAATATTTTGCTATCTTTAAGGAAGGACAGGTACAGTTAAACTACAACATTTAAACAACACAGCTATTATTTTTGTCAATAAAGCAAAGAGGAAAAGGGTAGCTAAAGGCTGTAGTACATAAACCAAGCTAATCCAGCAACCATGCATGAATTTACCATGTATAAGCACTTACCACCAGTATAGAAATCGGTGAACGGGTGATACGAATTCCCTGAAAAGTTCCCACACAGTTCCGTGGACCGCATCGACTGGAGTTGAACACTGAAGAAATAGTTCCGGCAGTCGGTGCTGTTCACCGATATGAAAACTGCATCGGCATCCTCGGCGTACCCCCTTATAGCTGCCCTCCCCGCCTCAATCTCAGATGGCAGACCAAGGATCTTGTCCATGCTAACGGTGGCATGCAGCACCCATGTAGCATCGACCATGCGGCGCCACATCTGGAAGCCCGGGTAGGACAGTACAGCCAGCCCAACACCACCATCTTCTGCCCTGATGATCCTGATGCGAGTGCCGTGAACGCCTTGGAAAGGAGGCCTCTTGACCACGGCCAACACCCGAGTATCCAAATCGAACTCGAGCATACCGTCGTCAGACTCGTTCAGCCACCAGTAAAGGGAGTTGCCGACAAGGGTGCCGGGGAGACGGCTAACCATGCCGGCGCACGGCTCCGCCGCCTCGACGAGGTCTCCCCAGAGGCCGGTCTCCGAGGAGTAGACGCGGGCGACGGCCGGGCGCTGCCTCCACCTGGTGCTCACCAGGACCACCTTGAAGGGGCTGGCGAGGCAGTCCCCGTGCACGTGGCCGGCGCCGGCGGAGCAGAGGATGGCCCCGTTGGCGGTGGACATGAAGTCGACGAAGTCCGGCGGGACGGCGACGCGGCGGCGGGCGCCGGAGACGGGGTCGAAGACGAGGAGCAGGCGCCACCAGGAGCTGGCGATGAGGACGCGGCCGTGGCGGCACGCGAGCAGGCTCCAGCAGTCGAACGGGTCGGGGTAGCTGCCGTCGCCGCCGGGGTAAAGCGAGAAGCGCTCGCGCGGGATGCGGTCGGGCGGGGCGAGCGCGGGGGTGAAGAGCAGCTCGCCGGACGGGTTGTGGAAGAGGCCCAGGATTGGGGGCGTGCGGTGGTGGGCGGGGACGCGGCGGCGGAAGGCGGCGGACGCGGCGAGGCGGGCCCAGTGCTTGGAGACGAGGGAGGCGCGCGGGAGCGAGGAGGGCAGCGCGGGGAGGCGGAGGAGGATCTCGCCGAGGAGGTCGTCGTCCTCCAGCGGCGGCACCGTCGGCGAAGTGTGGAGCGCCGTCTCGTCGCCGGACTCGCCGCCGTCGGCCATGTGGGAAATGGGGGATCTTTTTGTCTCTGTGTGACACGGAACCGGGCGAAAGAGACAAACGGCTCTCTGAAATTGTGTTCAGGTTGAGATCAGAACCTTCAGCAGTTGTATCAGTAAAATACGGTTCAGATTAGACCATCTCCAACGCCCTACCCATCCCGCGCCGGCCCGTCCCGATGCGTCAGGTTGGACAAAATCGCAACGCAACTCCACGACATATCCTAAAAATGGATTTTCTCGGTGTTCGGAACGATTTTCGTTGAACTCAATGACCTCGAGGAGCTGGCCAAATGGCAGCACCTCATCGAGGTGCTGCGTGCCTCCGCGCTGCAGGAGGAGGAGGCCAGGAAGGCCAAGGAGGACGTCGACGCGTGGGCGTTCTTTGCCATGGCGCTGGCAGGAGGAGGCCACGCGCCAGGCCGCGCTCCGGGAGGAGGAGCGCCTACTCCGCCTCAAGCACGAGGCGGAGCTTGAGACCGCGGCGGTGGAGCAGCGGCAAAAGGAGGCGGCGCAGTTGGCACGCCTGCGCAGGCCGGCGAGCCCTCTGGACCTGCACTCCACGTGGGAAAGGGTGCAATGGTCGCCCTGGCCGGAGTTCCCGGTGCCCTTCGGCATGTCCAGCCGAAACATCGTGTTGCTGCCGAGGGGCGTCTTCCTCGTCAAAGGTGACGATGACGAGTACCTACTGGGAGTAGGTGGCGCGCCGGCGGCCACCGCGTCCCATACCGTAGACTAGGGTTTCCACTTTTTTAAAGTTAAAGTCCATATAGGATTTTCTTTTGTGTAAAATTTGCCTAAAATATAGCTAAGTTTAATGAACTTTAGTTTAAATTTAATTTATTTCTGTTTTTGTGGTCTTTAATTTTGCATTGAATTTGCGCGATTCAAACGGACCGTCAGCCAGGGTGTCCGCACGGCAACCCAAACGGCCCAATTTGAACGGGCCAACGCCATCCGATTTGGGTCGGCGCGGGAGATGCCCTTACAAGTTACAACCCCAAACAACCCCTCGATTTGGGATGGTTTTGACTTTTGAACCCTGGTTTTGTGGTTCCGTGAGAGGGCGTTGACGCTGGACTGCGCAATTCCTACCGCCGTCGTTGTTTTTCCTCTCCGTCCCGATCCCTTCCTATTCTTTCTGGGCGACCACCGACCAGGACAGTCCAGCGCTTCTATGCCGGTCGGTCGGAATGAATAGTTGCACAAAGATGGCAAGTAGTGCAGTAGAAAATTAGAGAAGAGAAAGGAGAAACTCAATCCTCAAGCTTCCACTGCATAAGAACTAATTAATAAAGCCAATACATCAAGTTAAGAGATCTGGCATATTGCATCAAATAGTTGCACTTGCAGTGCAACGTGATCAATACATATATGCTATATATCTTTCATGTCCAACTTAATCTCACCGGAGCAAAGTATATACGGAAGAGATTTGTAATCCCTCATATCTATATTAGTCGTCGCTAATATAGGTGTATCTAGAAATATTTTAATTTTAGTAGAAACAAGTAATATAGATTCGGGAAAATATATAAAATGACAAAAAAGAACATGGAGCAAAATTAGCACTCTCGTGTGTCGCATGCGCTGTTCAAATCGCTGAGGTCAAGAAAGATTTGGAGTTGCTTGACACGGTAAAGAGATTTTTTTCCCGGAAGTACACAACATGGTATCTTAATTTTATGGAAGGCAAATGTTCATGTACTAAAGAGCTGGCCTAGCCTGCGGTACAAAAACTTGGGAAAAATCCTAAGCCTACTCTTCGACATTATTATCTAGAACTCCTTTTCCTACTCTTTTGGCATAGAGCAGCATCTTGTGATCTCCTAAGATGATTGTCGCCAGCCTTTGTGGCAAATGGTGTTGATACGTGTTGTAGTGTGTCTTATGTGTTTCCACACGGCATGACAAACGGTGCAAACCAGGGTGTCAAACATCTTCCTCCTTTTCATGAAACGTCGTCTCTTTAGGGGTGAGTTTGATTGCTCGACAAGTCATTTCCCGGTTTCAGGGATGTAAAAAAACCTGAGTTTGGATAGCAACCGTTTTCCGTGTTGTTGGCTTGCACGAACTTTAAAGCAGGGTCGAGATAGGCCCGCTAGGCAAGCTCGATTTGTCCGTTGTCGCTGGGACACGCGTTGTCAGGCAAATGAAAGGAAGTCGGGCGCGCGGGAGAATGCACGGGTGCAGATAATGATGGCAGGAGGGAGAAAATTGGCCGACCCGTATGACGCGAAGAGTAGGATCACTGCCCCATAGTGGATCACTTCAGTTGAAAAAGAGAACAAACCCTATTTTCGCTCTCAGACATGTGGTAAATGGCCAAATGGGGGATTTGTATCTGTGATACGGAACCGGGCGAAAGAGACAAACAGCTCTCCAAGCTCTTGTTGAAGTTGAGATCAGAACCCCCCAGTTGTATCAATAAAATACCGTTCAAATTACAACCCCAAAGTACCCCTCGATTTGGGATGGTTTTGACTTTTGAACCCTGGTTTTGTGGCTCCGTGAGAGGGCGTTTGACGCTGGACTGTCCAATTCCTACCGCCGTCGTTGTTTTTCCTCCATGACCTGATCCATTCTTTGTTTTCTATTCTTTCTGTGCGACTAGGACAGGTCCAACGCTTCTATACCAGTCGGTCAGAATAAATGGTTGAACAAAGATGACATGATGCCGGAATAGAAAATTAGAGAAGAAAAAGTGAAAAGCTCAATCCTCACGCTTCCATTGCATTAAGACCTAATTAAGAAAGCAAAAGATCGAGCAAGTGAAATATAGTTGCAGTGCAACGTGATCAATACATACCTCCCTCTTTATATCCAACTTGATCTCACGGGAGCAAAGTAACATGGAGCAAACAAATTAGCACTCTCGCGTGTCGCGTGCAACCGTTCAAATCGCTGAGCTCAGCAAGGATATGGGGTTGCTTGACACGGCAGACATCTATTTTTTTCGAGGGTACCCAGACGTCCTACATTAATTTTATAGAAGCAGAGGTTTATGTACAGTCCTAAAGAATTAGCACGGCCTGTAAGAAACAGAAATGCCTCCTTCGTGCTTCGATCTGACCCCGTGACAAACAGGCAAACTGGATTACGTAATCTCGATTGATTTACGAGGAGTAATCCAAGAACGAGGATAACTAGCACGAACCACAATCGGAACAAGCAAAAAGCTCCAGGTGGCAGGCTGGCAGTTTAACTAGTGCAAACTAGGGCAGCTCAAAATCAGATGCTAGATTTCTAACTTTTGGCGTTTCGACTGCGACTGCTTCATCCAATCGATGCAATCATCCACGGTTCCGTTTGGATGCGCAAGCTGCCACCTGAACACACGTTTTTTCTGCAACAAGGAATGTGTTAACATATTTTGGGCACAATTGATCATTTGAGCACTTACAAGGGAGCCAGGGTGCATACCCATTCTCCAATCTCTGGACCTTTTGGCCGCTGCATGGCTGCCATTATGGTTTCACCTTTGAGCAATGGCTTCCAATTCCACACCTCATCGAGACCTGAACTTAACATGTTATCTCTACATTTGCGGTGACGGGAAAAGTGTAAACCATCATTAATTTACTTTACCTAGATCAGTTATGAAATGCTCAACTTCCATGTACTTCTCTTTCAACCAATCCTGCTGGCTGAGGGCATTTTCAGCTTCTGGATAGTAGTAGAGAATGGATATAGCAAGTGCCACCCGCCAAAAGTCCTTTATTTCAGAAAGTATGACTCCTGAATGCCAAATGTTATGGTCCAAAATACAACTAAAAGGAATAATCTTAGGACTTTGAGATTGGACGCAAATTACTAAAACAAGAACATGCCTACATGCATCAGACCAGGGCACAAGATAACAGTGGTAAAAACTAGCATGCTGACACTGACCTGCATAAACACGATTCAATGTGTCCGTTGGCATCTCAAGATATACATCTTCCAACTCCTCCTTGAGAGTTCCTGAAGCGACATTTGATTCAAAGAGGAGAAGAAATTCAGCGAACTTTCCGCTGGCAGCATGTATGTTGACAACCTTTAAGCACACAAGAAAGTTAATTTGTTACCACAGTGCACAAGACTGGGAGTCACAAAAGCAAATGTTGCTCAGGGCAACTCAACACAACATACCGATTTAGCAAGACATGCCGGCAGCTTTAATGACTCCTTAACAATATATCTAGTGACCTCAATCTGCAGATGACACAACACAAGCAAAAGACTTAAAGACAGTAGCAGATGGATACCGTTCAAAACGCACAACAAGGGGCTCTGAGCAGCAGTAGGGTCAGGCTTCAAATGTTGCAATCCCCGTTCACTTCTAGAGACGAGCAGCAATGAGTCATTAAGGGGAACCACAAGATGGGCACAAGAGAGAAATCGTAGACTCAAATATTACTCTAATACCCCTGATCATTATACCATTAAGATTGCCTACTTTGGGACTTAATTGCAAACAGAGATCGTAAAAAGCAAGGGGACCTATTTCTACTTCTTGGAGCTGTTAAGACTTTACTTAACCTAGGTAGATTTATCTAAACCCAAGAATAACTGCCTTCATAGACAGCTACTGTTTGTTCTCACTTAATCTAGGTAGATTATAAGCATATAATGTTCAGTTAGCTGAAAACTAATGGCCATGTCACACCAAGCCTGCCTTGCCTCTCCAGTCAGCACAGTAATACAGTAATAAACAGAACGGCTTACATGTATTGCTCCTAAGTAAACAGTTTTAGTGAAACTAAGATGACACAAAAATTGCCTGTTCAAATAGATTAAAAGCTTGAATTTACACTAAATTGGATGATGCATAACTTAGACGTTACCTTCTTAGATTTTTCGTCCAAGTAGAACATCTTTCGGAGAGGAAAAAAGAGTGCACTATAGAGGTAAAGTTGTCGCTGTTCATCCTAAACACCGTAAAAGATATTTATGTTAGGGAAAGGCAAGAGAGAACATATTACAGTTAAAAAATTATGTTTTGCCATAATAGCATCGAATCCACAAAAGAGGTAAGAGGAAATTGGGGTAGAACTTATTATCGCACCAGAGATGATCTGAATATTAGTAAACAATACTACTATTATAAATCATGGACAAGAAAAGACATTGGTGCCATTGAAGAGCTTTATTTATACCCCCAGCCCCCTCCCTCAATGTTCCATTTTCGATTTACATATTTCTATATAAATGGCTTAAGTAGTTCACCAGTGAAGTAGTTCACCGGTGAAGGGTTGTCAAGCTCTTACTATGAAGCATTTTAAATAGAAGTAATAACACATGAAAATAATCTAAGTAAAAAACAAAACAGACCAGCAAGGGACGAGAAACGCCATTGTGCACAGAAATTGCAAAGTTCCAAGCAGCTTCAATGTGTGAAACACAACACCTGCATATACCAGTACAAAATAATAGATGGAAGTGAAGTGAACCATGGGTAATAATGGAAATAAGGAGATATAAATGCACATTGGTATCTTCTACTATTCCAAATTCCTACAAGTACCCAAATTGGAAATAAAATTGTGTATAATCAGTTGGATCTGAAACACAAAATAAGTAGATGTCAGAACAAAGACACACCGATCATAGTTGTCAAAAATTGGAGGGTTGGATTTTTCAGGGAAAGCAAATACAACATAAAATAGCCCCAAATCACAGATGTAAGACATTGCTTCAACTGGGCGTCTGCCTGACATCATATGATTAATCTGCACAAAGAGCATTATCACTAGGGTTGTTTTCCAAGTTCATCAACAATGATAAAGCATTGTTACAAAAAAACAAGAAACAATTAATGAAAGAGATGTCGTCAGATGATAAGTAGTGTAGGCATCAAACCTCCTCGCCAACACGTTCTCTGCTAATCTTGCAGCAAAGTTCCAACTTCACCTTTTCGTCCGAAGCAGCTTCTTTCAACTCATCGGACAATGTAAAGTTGAATCTAGTAGCTGCGAAAGATAACGATGAGCCAATGCAAGAAAAAAAAACATGATGATTCAATTCTAAATTTTGGAATGTCAGATTACATAACTGTGTGTATTTATAGTCCGTGTAATATATGGGTTCTATAAGGGGTTTAGAATATATTTCCATGCCTTTTACGTGTACATATACTAGCCATTGCCCCCAAGAAATACAAGTATCATGCTTCCCTGCCTAGTACATGTATGTTAAGATCAACTAGGAGATGTTTAAACTTACCAAATCGAATTGCTCGAAGAACTCTAAGTGGGTCATCCAAGAAGGTAGCTTTGGGATCTAAAGGAGTAACAGTAAGGCCCTTCTTGAGGTCGTCAATACCTTCACAATGCAAAGCAGCTTGAATATTACATGATGGTCCCATAAATTTAGAGTAAAATGCATAGCAAGTAGGGTGTATCATACATGTCCATGAACTTTAAAAATGTGGTTTGGGGTACTCAAACTTGTTAAGTTGACTGTAGGTGAGTCAACATGCCAAACAACACCGAGATAGATGAAGGTTTGGACTAGCACTAAATAACTTAATAAGTTGAAGAATCGACAGCGCACTTTCAAATTTGATGGACATGAGCTGACAGGTTGTATGACGGCACGCACATGAATTTGGTATCTCGTGCCACAGAAGTAGTACAAACTCACCTCTTCGAGTAAAGTCTTCCACACAGTTATCATTGATGTTGTAGAATAAACTGCCAAAATTGTTTTGAAAAGATAAATATGCAGGGATTCTAAGGAATAGGCTTCTTGAAGTCAAATTTATATCAACGTTGTAATGATGAAAGAAAATCTTTCAGATATAACACAAACACATCATTAATGGGGTATCAAGGTATTACCTATTAATTGTTAGGTCCCTACGGTATGCATCTTGTTCAGCAGTGCCACTCTTCTGCAAGTGATAATCAGGTTGTAAAATATCTATCAGTAATAAAAAATACTCAGATATATATGTATAGTGCGCACTGAGGCCAATAAGATAAGTACACACCATGGTAGGAATACGGGTGCTTTCAACGTACGTTTCAGACCTCAAGTTAACAAAGTCAATGTCTCTGCCCAACACAGACATCTTAACAGTTTCCAAGTGCTTGGATCGATCCGGATTGCTGCAAAAAAATCGTAATAATTCAAGTTAATAAGTTACTCATGAGCAAGATTAGCAGCAGCCTAACTAGAATTTGCATACCACCGGATAACATTAGTTCCTCCTTCCAGCTTCTTTCCTTTCTCCTGCTGCTTCTCCCCCACTGTCAACTTCTTCTCCACAAGGAACTCTGTGTATTTGACAGAGAACTCGAGGCCCGTCATATTATTATCAAGGGCAATGTCGATGTCAGCAGGCTGTTCCCCTAATATCTGCCGAGAATTCTATGTGTTAGTCAGCAGCGAGGCAAGGAGCAAAATTAAGGAGAAAGGAAACCCAAAAGGAGGATCAAACCTTGTCCCGGACCCAGCCACCGGCGACACGAAGTGTAGTGCCGAGGTCGAAGTGACGGACGACGTCCAGAAGCCGTTGGAAGATCTTCTCCTCTTCCTCTGTCAGCTCTATTACTACGGTCTCCACTACCTCGGCGCCCCGCTGCAACTGCTCCAGCGAACCCGCCGCCATGGCAGAGTTGCCGGAGTTACCCGCGCCTCCCCCACGCACCACCCGCACGACGCGTTTGGAACACCTCCCCGAATTGTTGGCATCTCGGTGAGCAGCGGAGGGATCGATCGGCAAATCTCCCTGGGCTTTATTGGGTGCGTCCATCGGCAGGCAGGGCCTGGCTTGGTTTCCTTCGTTTCTCTCATAGCTAGTCATCCCAGACTCCCATATTTAGTCAGTGCAGCCGGTGAATATCGTGGAAAGAGAGAAAATTTCAGATAACGCCAGTCTTTGCGGCAATTGTTGCACCAGAAACAAAACCTGTTTTTTGCAGCTAGCAATTTTTTCCACATGGCCCAAACGAACCAGTTACAAGAAAAAAATCTCCTTCCCTTTCTAAAATTTCTTTCATGAAAAAGCACAATCCAATAAAGATTATTAAAACTGAAAACTTCACCGCGCGAAATTAAGAAAAGGGTTGCATACTTGCATTTGTACGTCGACCCGAAACCCAAAATTCGGAGGGAGGCAGCCTAGGGTTCTTCGGCCCATCTAATGAGCATAGAGAAAAGAAACGGAGGAGGGTGCATGTCGGAGGGGAATATACCTGGTGGAAGGAGCGATGGGGTTTTCGCAATCCGTCGGAACCGTCGCACAAGCGCCGCCGCCACCGTCGCCGAGCCGTATCGTCTGTGCCTCCTCTCCTGGAGACAGCGGGAGGGAAGCGTACCCATTGAACGGGGAGATGAGGTCGCCCGAATCCATCATCCTCGACGCCGGCGCGCAGCCTCCGCCGCCGCCGTGACGCGAGTCCTCTGCTCGTTCTAGTTAGCTCGCGTAGCTTTTTTTTTCCCTGTTCGTTCGATTCTGGTAATGTTGTGTGGGCTTGTAGCTGCCTCTGGGGCTACGTGGGCCTGTAAGGGACGAGGCTTATGAATCCGGTCTAGAATTTCTTTTTGCCTAGGGCGCGTTTGGTGCCTGGGTGCCCGCTCGCATCGCCCCGCAAATTTCTGGGCGCAACTCGCGTTTTTACATAGCACGGTTTTTGAAGCATCTCTGGGACAAGTTTTGGAGGAACCCCGATTTGACAGTTTCTTCAGGACCAGGCCATGTCGAGACGAAAATAGACAACGCCGGTTCGCACTGGAGCTTGCTTCGCCTCGGCATGGCGGGAGAAGCCGAAATCCCAGTGGCGTTGCGCGGCAAAGGTGGGGGTAACCTCCCTCTTCGGTTACCCTTTCCATTAGCCCCTCCCAAATTTTGCATTCTCCCAATTTCCTTACCGGTGTCTGCGACCAGATCTGCCAGTGCGCATCTACCCTTCGATCTCCGGCGCCGACCAGAGTCCTCTTCTCCAGCCACGGCGGAGACTGCGCACATCTGTGGCGGCTTTCGGCCATGTCCATCGTCCGCCATGATGGATGTAAGGGGAAACTCCTCTGCTCTACTGTAGTGTTCGATTCATGTTCGTAGAACTGGTTGGGTTCGATAAGACCGCTCGTAATGCATAGATCTTGTTTGAGTAGACCGACCAGCTCCAGCTTGTGCATCACGCCGCAGCACTCATCATTTGCGTACAAGCCTGGATCCTAATGGTGCACAAGAGAGAAGTTAGGCATGCTGCTTATCCTCCTGTGACTTACGGACCTATGATACACCGATATCAGGAGAGGATTGCCAACCTAAACAACATCTATAACTGCAACGACGTAGAGGCCATCCAGATGCTACGGATGAGAAGAGTCCCTTTCTATGCACTTGTGAAAACGTTCAGGGAAAGAGGACTGCTGACGGATAGCACCCACACCTCTGTCGAAGAACAAGTCGTAATGTTTCTTCATGTCATCGGTCATAACCAGAGGTTCAGAGTCATCCATAACACATTCAGGCGATCCACGGAGACTATCTCTCGGTACTTCCAGGTGTTGTACGCAATTAGGGAGCTCAGTGGGAGCACCTTTGTCAGTGAGAGTGGATTTAGTGACCGGGTGTATACGTGAGCACGCGGTCATCACTGTTGGATTCGCTTTAAGATCCTGGCCTCACAAACGGAGCCCAAACGGCGTGAAACATCCTTTTTCTAATCCCACCGCGAGCTGACTTGTTGACTCGAATTGGGCCGCCTCTGCCCACTCTCTCTCCCAACCAGTCCCAACACCTTCGCCGCATCGCGGGGAGGAGGCCGGCGGCGGCGCCATGGAGAAGGGCTTCCAGCACCAGCACCACCTGCTGGGATGCGAGAAGATGAGGGGCACGGCGGGGCTGATGGGCCTACAGAAGCAGAACTCGTGGTCACCCGACATCGAGCGGGGCGAGGCCTGAGAGCGGTGCCGCCGCGGCCTGAGAGCGGTGCCGCCGCGACCTGATGCGCCGAGCGCCCTCGTCGTCCTCGCTCAGCCGCGCGCAGAGCGTCACCGACGACGACCTCGACGAGCTGTGTGGCTGCCTCGATCTGGTCTTCGGGTTCGAGCCGTCCGCGCGTGGGGGAACCGCGTTACCGTCGAGCTGCGTGGCTTCCTCGATCTGGGCTTCGGGTTCGAGCCGTCTGCGCATGGGGGAACCAACAAATTGAGCTCATTGTAACGGCCGGAGCAGCGAGTGGCCGTAACTTGCACGAGCGCGGCCAGCCAGGGCGTACACGGTCGAGGGGAGAGGGCGAGCAGGGCGAACAGGGGCGGCAAACCAAAATAGGAGGTCAAATCGGAAGCCAGAGGAGGCCAAATCGGAGTGTACATGAGCGGCTACCTAATTCCCGCCACCGTAGCTTGTTCGCTGTGGCCGCCGCTTGGAGTGATTGCTCCGGCCAATGCTTCGTGATTGCTGCAAGACATATTACTTGCTCGCCGTGGTTTTTCGATATGGTCTTTGGAGCTGCACTTTCCCAATCGCTGTTTAGATACGATTTACCCAATGCTTTGTATCCTAGGTCCTATATCTGGAGAAATGGCATTAAATATCCATGTTGATCCACGAGTGGGACGTTGAGCCAACGGGGGAAAAGACGCCGACCGCCGAGCGGGACGTTAACATCCGCTAGCCATCGCAGTTTGACTGGAGGTGATTTTGTGCTCCCAACAATTCGTGATTTTCACATGGTGGGGCTGGCGGCGCTCCCCTAGAATCCCAAATCGAGACAATGGGGCTCATGGAGGTGGCAATTGCGAGCCAAATTGGGCCAACGGGAGCACATCAGCAGTGAATCCGCCGGGGTCCAACGGCAGCATCGGTAGGGAACCAGCGACGCTCCTACCGAGGCGGAAACTGTTGTGGGCAGGTTGGGGATTAGAGAAGAGGAGCGGACGGAGGGGGAAAGGGATGAGCTAGAGCGGCCAGGAGGATGGGTCAACGAGGGAGGAAAGTGTTAAGGGTGAGGCCGTACTAGAAGGCTTTTTTTAGAGGACGACGCACAGGGTTATCATCTAACGGATCACAAACGGCCGTTGGACACGTGTCAGACAGTCACCGCGTGCTCACGTATACACCCGGTCACCAGGCTTCTTTTGTCAGTGGTGAAATGATCAAGCCAGCATCAATGAACACAACAACCAAGATCAAGAACAGCTACAAGTGGTTCCCCTATTTCAGGGTGAGTACAAAATCATGTTCCTTCTACCTATCAGATGTGTGCTACTGTCAGAAACATGATTGTGTGCTAATATTTTTACAGGATTGCATTGGGGCTTTTGATGGTACTTATGTCACTGCAAAGGTACCGAGATCAATGTGTGCAGCATTCCGCGAGAGGAAGCACTACACCAGCCAGAACGTGCTAGCAGCTGTGGATTTCGATATGAGGTTCACCTACGTGCTTGCTGGGTGGAAGGGTTCAGCTCATGATGCCAGCATCCTGACCGACAGCTTGTCAAGGCCTGATGGGTTGCAAATCTCTAACGGTAAGTTCTACCTTGGAGATGCTGGATATGCATGCCGACCTAAAATTCGCCCTTCAGGAAAACAAGGTACCACCTCAATGAGTTCTCTGCGAAGCACCGACCTCTGAATGCGAGAGAGTTGTTCAATCTCAGACACTCAAGCCTTAGAGTCACTATTGAGAGGGCCTTTGCTGCATTTAAGAATAGGTTCAAGGTCCTTGACCAGAAACCGTTCCACACATTTGACACTTAGGTAAAGCTGGTCATTGCTTGCTGCATTCTTCACAACTGGATCCTGGGTTGGGGCAAGGATAAGTTCTTCGAAGAGGTTGTCACTTTTGATGAAGTAGAGACCGGCCATGGCGTGGAAGCAGGCGACAATGATGCCTGAAAGGTGAATAGGCAAGAGTGGGCAGACACAATGTGGAAAACCAGAGGCAACACCACCATCCGAGAAGAATTGAAGAAGTGAAGAAGAAGTGAAAAAGTGAAGAAGAAGTGAAGAAGTGGAAGTGAAGAAGAAGTGACGAAGAAGAAGAACCCCTATGATCCCCTATTTCTCGAACCCTTTTCGATCCCCGTTTGTTGAACGACCCCGTTATGATAAACTGCAATTGGTAGTAGCTAGGAAACCTCGTGTTATGAATTACCATTCGTAGTAGCTAGGGATGATTTCGTCAACTGATTGCAACTATCATGAACTGTGATTTCTGTGTGATGGGAGGTGGTAGCATGGTAAGGCTACCCAAAGTATAGAAGATGTAACCGTAGACATGCGTGGATGGTACCAAATAGGTTTAATATCATCTCCATCGAGATTTGGGCTTGACTGCAGGCAAACAAATAGAAAGTCCTTTTTGGTCCAGGCGATGCAGCCCGACCTACCAAACAACAGGTCAATTTTGGCCTGTGGCTTGTTCTGGACACGCAAGTGAACTTGCACAGCTACGCCAGTGAGCCACGACCCAGGCTACCAAATGCGCCCCTAATGAATCCGGTCCGATAGTCTTGGTGGCTTCAAACTGTTCTATCGCGATGTACCCCAAAAAAAAGTCCTATCTTGAGACTGTACTCGGATGGTTACCAGGATAATAGCACCAAGGATTAAACCATAATTTGATACTTCGTGTCTTATAAAAATAAATATTTCGAACAATGTTTTCGTTAATAGCGAGATACATATAGTGACTCGCTCAAGCTCAATACCCGTTAGTTTATTGAGACTTAGTCTCTTGAAAGTGCGTATAGAAAGAGTGTGCGTACATGCGTTTACATGGGTGAGTGTCTGGACGTATTTCTGATGTTTGCATCCGTACCGTATTACGCAAAAAACCCCTTGGTTTAGTTTAGCCATTGTTAAAAAAAAAATCGGCCAATTTATCGTGAATCGAGTGGTAACTGATAAGAATCCGGCATATCGGTTAATTTAACGTCGCACCGATATTTCGCCCGTTTTGAATTCGATGGCTGATATCTTAGCTGATTTTTAGTCTAGTAGCCGATATTTCACCCGTTTTGAGTTTGATGCCCGTTATTTTAGCCGATTTTCAGGGGTCTGATATTTTTGTTTTATAGTATTATAGAATGGTATTAGCTTAAATTTTCCATTTTATTGATTCAAATGCAAAAAATTAAGGTAATACTTCAATGCTCCAATATTATTTTTTGTGCGAAAAAATATGATTTATAAAAAAGTCATTAAATAGTGGACGGATAAAATCGACTAATCATTCGACAAGGGATTAATCTCTATTTTGAAGCTGGTCGATAAGTTACAGCTTACTGATGTCTTGAATTTTGAGTTTAGCATGGGATTAGTTTAGCAGGATATTAATTAATTCATTAATTTCACATCAAATCCCCGTTTGCTTTATTTGTGAAGTGATTTTTTTTCATTTCCCCGTTTCACATCAAATCCTCCGACGGCCGCGCCGCTCCGCTCACCACCGCCTCCGCCTGCTCCATCTCGCTCTTCTCCTCTTCTTCTTATCCTCCCACATCTCTCCGACGAGGGCGCGTGCGGTCCTTCCGCCGCGTACTGGCGAACAAGCGAGCCTACGCCGCCGCGCACGGATAAGGCCTTGCCTTCCTCACCGCGGCCGCAGTCGACCCCCGCTCCACCACTGTCTCATCTGGAACCATGCGGTGGGTCACATTGCCTCACTGGTTCATATTCTGAAACTATATACAGAAAATTAAGCATGCACCTAATCCTTTGTGAATCGACTGTTTCAGGAATGTTTATGTGGTTCATAATTTTTATGTAATGAAGGAGTGCTTGGCATGGCAATTTCAACGCATCGCCTGATCTCATTCTGCCGGAGGACTTAAATGGTGTGAAGGCAGGTAAGGTGTCAAGTTTACCCTGCAAGCAATTTAGTTGCTATGTCTGAGCATCTCCAAGCACACTTTATGATGCCTGATAACTTATCTTCCTATACTATGGAAGCGGAGTCACACCCATCAACAGTGTTGAATGTCTGCCCGAGTACTGCATATTCTGGCATGTACTGACATTTCGGAAGGTACATTCAGAATAACCAATTTCAGTTAATGCAGCACCCGCCTCTGCTGTCTTCCATAGGACCATCCTCCTGATCAAACTGCTCCGGCAAGTATTTACCAGTACCGGCTTCTCCCTTCGGCTTGCCCAATGTTTTGCTATTACAGCCAGCATAGATTGTCAGGCACTAGCAATAATCTCTGTCTCCACAAAATAAAAAGTACTCCCTCCGATCCATAATAAGTGTTGCGGGATTAGTTCAAAAGAGCTCAAATTTGAACTAAAACCCCGACACTTTTACCAACTCAGCAGATCGTGTGGTAATTCAGAAGACATACTATTTTTTCGAACAAAGACATTTTTACTAACTCAGCAGTTGATATGATACCGTAGTCTGAACATTTTGCTTCCAAAGAAAAAGTTTGTACCTTCTACTATGCTTGCTAATGCATCTTATTGAAGGGATTTATTTTTGTATAACGGCGTATCTTACTATGCAGGTTTTGTTAGCTGTTCGGAGTTTGCTGCAGCTGACTCAACGATGATATATATGTTTCAGCGCAAGAAAGAATGATGTTATATATTTTTCAGTGCAAAAGATTGATGTTATATATTTTGGGAAGTTTAGTTGGACGAATCATGGGTGGACGTGTTGGATGAGTTGACATTCCATGATGAGAAAAGAGAGTAGTATGTTCTGGAATTCAAAATCCTCTCGAAAAAATTCCAGATCACATTGAAGAAGTTTAATCAGGTATTATTTCTTTCTTTATCAATGATACTGGTGCAGCAGTTATACTATGAGTTTCACCTTGTAGAATCCAGGCTAGGATTTCCTTTGTTCGAGTAGTACTTTCCATAACTTTTGTAGAAAGTAAACTTGAAGTAGATGCATACTCAGCGAAGTCATCATCTAGAAGTAATAATTGGTGCAGTTAGTACATTGAGACCATGAGGGGGAAGATGAACAAGTTACTGTTCTGGGGAGGGATAAAAAATATATAGTAGCACATCAGTGTGTACACCTGAAGGTACTTATACAGTGGGAACCAATTGACAGCACCTACACAATGTCTAATACACCAGGAGTCCTTTAGTACGTGTTTAGTTAATTGAACGCATTGGGCAATGCAGGACAACAAAGAACGGCAATTATTTTTGTGAGAACGACGAGAAACAGTTCAAATGGTTCAGCGGCGGATTCCCGACACCATCATAGTAGGGATGGAAATTAATACAACCAACAAAGTCATCTCAACACAGAGAAGGGGGAAGATATATAGACCACGGAATAGCCTCAATACTGCTCCTAGGAGCTGTAGTTGTACCTCTTCAAGACGGGTCCATTTAAATTCCTGGCAAGCTGGTTACGTAGGTTCTCCATGAATTCTATCGTGTAGTTGTCGCTATCCAGCATAAATTCCTTGAGGCTTGTGAGCGATGGTAGCCCAGAAAACAACCCAATGTTGGCATCTTCAGGACGGCAACTGAACACCAGCAGCTCAAGCTTAGGGTTTGCTCCTGCCTTAAACTTCACTGATTGTAGGTTATCTTGGACACCCAGCTCCAGCACCATCAGGCTCGGGAATGCCCCCGTATGGAAACTGAAACAGACCTCTTCACCTTCGAATGAATGCCACAATAGACGCAGGATGGCCAGGTTGGGCAGCTTTCCGAGAATCTGCATAGCAACATCGTGCTCAGATATCCTGGAGCTGCGTAGCACCAGCTTCACGAGATTTTTCAGCCCATCGATCCATTTTGGCATTTCCACTAGGTTACCATACAACTCGAGGCTCTGAAGGTTCATATGAAGCGAGGATGGGTCCCCCAAGCAGCCAAAGAAACCAGGCTTCCCCTCCGACCGCATTGACAAGGATTCTAGGCATTTGTGATTGGCAATGGCTGAGAAGAACTTCATACAGTTTTTCTTGTTGAGACCAGTCACTCTTAACTTGCGCAACTCTGTGAGAAATTGAAGATCTTCAAGAATAGCATTTCCCCCATTGATATTGACAACACCCATTGTGTGCAATGCCTTCAGTTTCCTGATTCCTCTCGGAAATTTGACACCATGTGGTTCTAGCCCCATAAAGGAGGCTGACAGCCCACTGAAATCCTCTTTCACATATACTCGTGAGAACTTCCCTATGAGATACAACAAGTTTCCTGTGATGATGAACAGCCAGAGGAGGCTGGCTAGTAAGTAATACAGGCTGCGGTAGCACAAGAACAAGCAACCAGTCCGGGGGTACAAGTGAAAAGATAAATAATTCAGCCAGCGATGGATGTGGTGGAAACCATCAGTAGATTCTTGTTTCTCGTCATCATCCTCTGGTACAAAGCCCACACGGAGGTACTGTAGCTTCCGAAGCTTGATTATTGATCTTGGAAGATTTATTATGCTTGTGTCTTCGACATCCAGTGTCTGTAGGTGCTTCAGGTTACCCAATGAATTTGGCAGCCGTAAAATCCCTTCACATCTTCGCAGGGAAAGATAGTTCAGGTGAAAAAGCTGACAAATTTGATGGAGGTGGTTGTCTGTTAGACCCATTGTGTCTTCCAGATCTAGCACTCTGAGCAATTTCATCTGCTCAGAAATGAAAAATGATTCCCACCCTCCAAATACTGTTAATGATCTTAAGTGAGAAAAGTCCAGTCCATGCTCAAATGCAGTCTTGTTTCTTGTCCAGCTACTGCTTATAGCAAGGTGACGAATTTTTCCCTGGGTATCTAAGTTGCAACCATTCTCTATTGTAAAAACAAGGTTTTCCTCTGTGGACTTTGTGATTCCAATTTCACGGATGAGATCATGGATTTGCAAAAAACCAAGCCTCCCACTACTGTGCACATGGGCTGTCCTCTTTGGTGGTCGCACCATGTTTCTGTTAATAAGCTCAGTAATGTAGTTATTCCCAATCTCTTCTGCAGTCTTGTTTCGTGTTCCTCTTGCGTATTGCTCCGCAATCCACCGTCTCACCAGTCGTGTCCATCTAATGTCATGCCCTTCAGGAAATATTGACCAATACAAGAAGCAAGACTTAAGATGATAAGGTAAACCATCGTAGCTTGAGGTGAGGACTGTCTTTATCATCCCAAGCTCTGGATTGCTCTCAAGCTCAGCACTAATATGTGTGTTCAGATTGCTCCACTCCATGGCTGTTTTAGGTTTGGTTGCAAGAAAGCTGCCTACAATGGATATAGCAAGAGGGAGGCCACCACACTTCTTAAGTACAAGATTTGCTTGCTCAATCATGTCCGGATTATGATCAAAATTTTCCTTCTCCCTAATATCCTTGAAGACCTGTTATTCGCACAATCCAAATGCTTTAGTAATCCGACAGGCAGTGGTTCCTACTCAATAAAATTATTTTTATATAGAAAAGGAGAGTGCTTAAAGTTTATTTTTTTAATCAAGTATGTGAGACCCACACTCAAAATATATGTTATGGAATGCAAATTATATTTGCAATTCACAATCCTTAGGCATCTCCTCTGCTCCATTTTAAATTTTAAGCTCTAATGGAGAAGTGTATAACATCATGTAGTATCATTATTTCGTGACAAATAAATAATTGGATATTTCTTTTATCTAACTTCACCAAAGCATAAAGCATCATAAAGATCAACAGAAGGATATATGAATTATTTCAGAAGACAATATTATGTTAATATGTATCAATGTGAATATAACTGTTTTCTCTGTGTGCACTTTTGCATAATTGAAGACACACAAAGAAGGAAGAAAGTGGAGAGAAATAAAAAATATGTCTAGAGGGTCTTTTTTTTAAAACCATCTTACAAGATAAAAAAAGATAGAAGTACAGATTAGTTAACACTTCATGGCAATACTGTTACTATTTCAGATGTTTCTGGGCGTACCTTCTTTGCGAAGAGGAGGTTAGATTCCTTGCAATCTAACAATTCCAGGTTGTATATTTGCTCCTCCAAGGAACAGTATTTAGCGATGTCCAATTCTCGCGTGGTAACTACGATCCGGTTAGGAGTATTTACAGGCAAGAGGTCCAATACCCACTGCAGTTCCACAGTGGATGATAGATCGTCCAAAACGATGAGGCATTTCTGCTCCAACAAAATCTTCGCTAGTTTTTCAAACAGAATTTGTTTTTTCTTTTCTTTGGATTTATGTTCTTTTTCACTTGACGCACTCTGCAATTTGCCAGCCTTTTTTGTGTCTTCGCGGCGTAATTTTCGGAACAACTCCCTAAGAAATTCGTGATGTTCAAAAGATCGCGACATGGTTAACCATGCGTGTCTCTGAAACATTTCACCAAGTTCTTGTTGGTAGAGATCTCTCACAAGAGTAGTCTTGCCAATACCACCCATTCCACAAATGGTGATCACATAACCACGTTGATCAATTAATCTGATTACTGTATTTTTTGCTGCCTTGCGGTCGATAAGTTCATCTTCCTCCGAAGCAGCTGCCACTGTAGTGGCGTGAGTAGGATTATTTACATGTTCCTCCCCAGCGGGTTCAGTTGAGATGGGCTTGGCCTTGTCATCCTCTTTAATCAAGGTATCCACCTGAACACAAGCAACAAACTGCTTTATAAGTGGAGAGTATAAAAAATGGTGTCCTTAAGAAAATATATCTTTTATATGTGAACATTTTTGGCTCTTTTAGTCTTGCCTACACGATTTTCCATCAACTCTAATTTTATATTTAACAAATTATTCATAATAAACATCTACATCTTTCAAGTGGCCTTATGTGCATGTGCAAAGTCAGAAATTGCACAGGGTCCATAAAATCTGGCAGGTGGCCACCACTTCCAAATTTGCCCCTTACCTTACTAAGATTACTGTCAAGTGTCCCTAAAAAATAGTATTACAATTAAGATTCAAGACTTAATTGATGCATTTGACATGTACGTTTTTTGTAAAAAAAATTAAAATTTTGTTCCGTCACTTTTTGTTCCACTCCTCACAAGAAGTTATTTTTTGTTTCTTGTATTTGTGCATTTGTCTAGTGTTCTTTGTTTTTGCGGCATCTTGCGAAAATAGCGAGGACAAAAAACATAACATGAAGACCATAATTGGATTCTTATGAAAACCAAATTGAAGATTTTACATCAGCAAATGTTAGAAGAATAAATTAATGAATATTTCCAAATTTGATGTTTGGTTAAACCTTAGTCTTAAACAAAATTTTGCTACCGTACTTATACGTAAAATAACTTTATTGGCTTTTTGATACCTATTGCCTAAGTTGATTTAGCACCAGACCCAGTTTCTCAAATACGACTCTGGTTTGCAATTACATGCCTTTCTAGAAACTGTGCACTAACCTTTTTCAAACTTTGACTAGTAATATATAAAATATAATTTGATTGATATCATCACAGTTATATTAATTATAATATTACCAATTTACATGCTGTAGATTTTGTTAACTTTATTGTAAGATATAAAAAAATGGTCAAATGTGTTTGTCCGAAACGTGCCAACATCTAAAACTTTCATTTATTTGTGTCCAAAGAGAAGGAGGTTACCTTCGTGTAGTAGAAGACATAAAAGTCCTTATCAAATGACCATTTTTGGTCTATCTCTGATACCATGTGAGGCTGTTTAGTGCACAAGCTTGCAACTTCAAATTTCTGTGTGGACACAATAATTCTACTCCCCCTCTTGCTTGGGAAATATGTTTTAATCCAGTCCCACTCTTCTATGGTTGATACATTGTTAATGATAACCAGGTAACTCTTCTGGGTTACATACCGATTAAACTCATCAACCAAATTATCTTGCGCTGCCATCTTCTTTGTAACCTCCATCCCCGTGGTTGTTCCTTCTGTTGCTTTTCCTGTTTCTTCACATGAATGCATGTAAAACTGCCTCACCAAACTGATAAAGAAATCACTTGGATGGAAGGGATGCATCAGCCTCACCCAGGCTCGGCACTGAAACTTAACTTTTACATTCTTAGCATCATAGGCAGCCCTGATGATAGATGTCACCCCAACATCGCTGCTTGGTGCCCACACTGCAATCACCCCAAGGTCATCTGCATCCTCGGTGATCAGCTTGACAAGATCTACCTTTTTGTTTTGCTGCAGCGCGGCGCGTCGTGTCGCTTCAGCGATGTGAAGTAGGACCTCAGTGCTGATGGTAGATCGCTCAGCAGTGACAGTAGGCTTAGAACTAGAGCCTTCGATGAGGCGATAGTGCAGGTTCCTCTGGCTAACATCCTCCACCTTTAATCTGAGCTCCTTCATCTCCTCAGCTACACGACGTCGGTCTAGCAGCCTGAATGGGATGTGCCACCAAGATAAGTTCTCTAATCGAACAGCGAAATCTTGAAGGCAGTCCTCCACGTCGTAGGCCACTTCGCGAACTTGCTTCACCCAGGTCTTGACCACTTTGTTGCCTTCTTGATCCTCATGGGAAGCCATCAGAAAAGCCTGCATCATCTCCAGCTCGTCTGTTATGAAGCTGTGGTCACCCTGGATGCCGAGCTGCAATGCGACCTCCTGCGCCACGGCGGAGGCGGCGTAACCAAGTGCTCCACTCAGCACGGACTTGCCAAGGCTCAGCACCGTTGATTCCATCGCTGCCTGCTCTCAGGCAGTCGCCCTGGGTGGTCGCTCAACAGTGTATGTGGATGAAGTGGTTGAAGCAAGGGTGCCGATCGAAGGCAAAGGTCTTGAAAACATGCCCAGCTTGCTTTTGTGGTGTATGTCAGTCTCGAATATGCTAGAGGATAAGATGCTTTGGCTTTGGAGTGAGTGTGGAATCCATTATTGTCTGTTGCTTTGAGCAAATGATGGATACACTGAAGCCGTAGAATTTTTTCTCTACTCCTGGAGGTTACCGAGTTAAAAGGTTGCATGTTAATAACACAGTAACATACAGCGCACATAACAACAAACTGATCGGTTGTGCAAAACAGTAGGTATCCATTGCCATATGTCCTGAACGTCAATGAGTTCAGCCTTCAGCCTCCAGTTCTGCTAAGTTTTATTTGAGAGAGGTTATGTTGCTTTCTTGTCTTTTGGCAAAGTTTATATACCAAACTAAAGGGCCTGTCGGAGGCCGAATAAAGTTGGTCCTGAAATTGCTTTAGTTTCTGGAAAAAAGGTTTGCCTGCTTTAGGATTTCTTTTACTCATTTTTATTTCTTGTACCAGCTGAGGTGCTGAGAGTTTAGCGTTTCACACGTGTAGGAATGTTTCGGAAGGGTATACCACACAATTTATGAACTTAGGGCATCTGCAGCGGCCAGCGGCCAACGTAAATAGATATAAAGTGACCGTTTGCGTTCTGGACATAACAAGAAATGGGGTGAATCCCCAGCCCAGCGGCCCAACGTAGACTGACCGGCTTGTCCGCGTCGATGAATTTGTGGCCCAAATTTGGGCCCAGAATACGTCGCCGTGGACATCAAACCGCGCGTACCCTCCACTGTTCAGCTTAGGCCTGCCCGCGCCCGGGACACAAAACCTGCCACACGTATTCGCGTTCCTCCCTTCCCTTTGCAATTCTAGTGCGACACCGCCGCCTGCCTAGCCGCTCGCCATTTTTGGCACCTTTTGTTCGGCCCGTAGCTCACTGGTGGACACAAGTGTTGTCGGCGCTTTGGACTGCCCTTGCTAGCCTTGTCGCAGTCCTTGGCCCGCTCCCCGCCCACTCGGAACTGCCGACCAACATCGATGCCCAGGACCTGTTTGGCCAATTGTTCCGTACGAACCCCTTGACCATTTTCGGCCATGTCGTGACAAGTAGGCAGGCCATTGAAGGCGAGGAGCTCAAGCCGTACCTGGTTGAAGGCGAGGAGCTCAAGCCGGACCTAGTTGAAGGTAAGGACGCGCGCGCCCGTGGAAAGTGAATTGGTTTTGGCAAATCAGACAACTTGGTCCCAAAAGGTTCCTGATGAGATTTCCCCTAGCAAGAGAATCAAGGAGTTAGTGGAATATCTTTCCATTAATCTCAAGAAAGAAGGAGTGGTGATATATTTTGTGAACTGGGAAGGTGAAGCAGAATCTTTTGAGGAATTCCAAGAGGTTTGGGTCAAGATATTTGGTATCCCTGCCAAGTGGTTGACATGGAAGACAATTTACCAAGTCTCTGCTACCCTAGGTGTTCTTGTCAACATTGATTGGCATGTCATCTTCTGAAGTTTCTACAAGGAAGTCAAAGTCAAGGTGGCTGTGAGGGACAAATCAATAATCCCATCCAACAAGCTTTTTGAAATGGAACAATGTTTTTTCGTGATTGACTTCATTGTGGAGGTTGAAGGAGAAGCTATTGATGTTGATGAGGATGATGATGAAGACCCTGGTCACAGTAATGAAGGGGACAAGATTGATGATGATGCTGAACTTGGTGATGACTTCAAGGCTCTGGATAAAAGCAAGACTGGGGAGTAATAGCAGGATGGAGACTGATCCTTCCATCCCTCCTTAAGGTGGGAGGAGTGTCTCTAGGTCTGTTGCTCAACAGAGCTTGGAGATAAGTGTACAAGACAAGGTGTTTGGAGTGGAGCCGCATATCTCTGCCAGTAGTGCTTTGGTGATGAGGAATGCTGAAGAGAACTTTGGAAAGAATCTCCTCCAACATTTTGATGATGAAAGTGATGAAGAAAATGAGGGTGCAAAGAAGGAGAGTGATGGAATGGTCTCTAACAAACCTGACCCTCCCATGACTTCTTTGGTATGGAAGGAGAAGAAGCAGTGGGGGCCTGTTCAAGCTACAAGGATGAGCTCTAGGATTCCAAGAGATGGCAAGACTGTTATTGAAAAAGCTCAAGACCTTAAGAAGGCAAAAAATCTGAAAATTTCTAAAGGTAACAAGATTTGTGGCTTTGCCAATTCTTTTGCTGCTCTTGATAATCAAGTGTTATTTGATAAAGCGAAAAATGCTGGCATTAGCCTGGGACATAAAAATCTTAATGCTGATTCAGTCATTAATAAGATTAAAGATGTTGAAACAAAAAGACTTAATGATTTTCATACCTCTAACCCTGCTAGCTTTCTTCCTAGTGACATTAGAGCATCTCCAGTCGCGTCCCCCAAACCGTCCCCCAAACCGCGCCGGATCGAGCGTTTGGGGGACGTGTTTTGTTCGTGCCGCGTTTGGGGGACGTCGCTCCCCAGCCGCGTCCCCCAAACGCCGCCCCCAAATGAATATTTGTGCACGAAAATAAAGGTTTTCATTCAATTTTGATTATATATTACAAAGTTTGAATGAAAACGGCTAGATTTCATCTAAACCTAGACTATCGACCGCCCGGCGGCGCGTTCGACGGCCCCGCCCCGTCGTCGCCTCCCCTACGCCGCAGCTCCTCCTGCGCGCGCCTCCTCTCCTTGCGTTCGGCGGTGGCCGAGACGGTGCCGCTCCCGCCGCGCGTCCTCCGCCGTCCCTCGCTGCGCCGCACGGAGGGAGAGCTCGATGGCGCGACGAATATGCGCCTCTTCGAGGGCACGGGCGTCGTCCTGGAGCTTCTTCTCCGACTCGAAGGACTCGACGAGGGCGCGTTGCTGATCGGCCGTCTCGTCCGGGTGCGGGGCGTCGTCGTCGGACCAGTCGAACTCGTCGTCGTCGTCGTCGTCCTCCTCCACCTCGGTCTCCTCCGCCTCGGCCTCCTCCTCCTCCATTGGCGCCTCCTCCTCCACATCTGTTGGCGCCTCCATCATCGCCGCCGCAAACGCGTCGGCCGCCGCCAACTGCTCCGCCCGCCTCCCCATAGCGCCGTAAGCGCCGCCTCCCGGCCGTCGACGCTCCTCCGCCGTCGCCTGCTGCTCGGAGCTCGATCGACTCACGCCGCCGGCGCTCGATCGAGTCACACCGTTCACGGAACGGCGCCTGCCGCTCATCGCGCCGGCGCCGGCGCTCGTCGGCCCATCGCTGCTCCATCTCCTCCGTGCCGGCGCCGTCGCGCCTCTTGTCCCGTCGAGGCGTCGAACGCCGCAACGGTGTCGCACCGCTGCTCCTCGCCACGCTGCTGCCGCCGCGGCCTCCTCGGCTACGGAGCGGGGGCGGAGAACGCCGCTAGATCCGCCGCCTGCTGCGGCTCACGCCGCCGGCGGGCCTCCTCCTCGAGTGCCGCACGCCGCCGCCGGCTCGTCAATGGAGGAGACGGCGGTGGAGGGAAGTGGCCATCGCCGGGCGGTTCGCCATTGCCACCGGTGATGGAGGAGACGGGCCGTGGAGCGACGAGGGCTGTGTTTGTTGCCGGCGGGGTGTGGTGGCTACCATTGATGAGCCGGGAGACCTTTTATAGACGCCGGCGTCGGGAAGAAAGCGCGGGAACGGACGAGAAGAGGCGGGAAGATCGCGCGGGAACGGGCGGTGGCGTGCGAACGCCGGCGACGCGTGGAGGCTGCGCGGCAGACCGACGAGACGTCTCGCCCGCCCCTCCGTCGCCATTAAGGCAAAAATGCCGCTGCGCGCGAATAACTTCCGTCGCGAGGTAGGCGACGGTTAGGTTTAAATTAACTGTGCCGCTGACGCGTCGGCCCCGCGCCTCCTCGCCTCTCATTTTGTTGTGTCCGGCGTGCCCGGTGCGTCCCCTGTGGGACGGGGACGGGCTCGGGGCGCCGGACACCGTATAGGGGCGCGCCGGACAAAAAAGGGCTTTGGGGGACGCGGCTGGAACGCTTTTTTTGTCCGGCGCGCCCCAAATCCCTTTGGGGGACGGTTTGGGGGACGCGACTGGAGATGCTCTTAGTCTATCTTTGGAAGAATTAAGGGTGGGTTTGGAGGATGGAAATGAGGTTTTATCTGATCAGGAGGATCACACTAGTGATGTACCTGATGAGGATGAACCTTGGACACTAGTCTATAGTAGGAAAAAGGGAGAAGAAAACTAAGTTTTAAAAATGGTGGTAGCCCTAATTTGGAACCCTAGAGGCTTAAATAGGCCTGATAAGATTACTAGAGTGCATGATCTCATTAGAGAGATATGCCATGTTATCATCTGTTTTTCTGAACAAAAAAAGGAGGATTTCTCTAGTTTACAGTTGCAACAACTAGATCCTGGGGGAAAATTCTCTTGGAAATGGTTGCCAGCTGTTAAAACAGCTGGAGGTATCCTTGTTGGCATTAGCATGTGATAAGGGGTTGCTCGATCTTCTCAGTAAGCGATGGTGGATGTGATGAACACGGGATGAACACATCGGAGATAACACGATGATGAAGTGGATAATAACTTGTATAACGTAACGAGTCTCTCGATTGGTCCCTGTCGCCAATGCAACAACTCTCAACCCTGCAAGATATTCGCAACAGTACACACTTGCGCACGTAGCCACCGACCACGAAGCGGTAAGTTGCAACCATCTAAATCCCAATGGAACAGCAGATCACACAAGACTTTCAGTAGCAAAACACCAAATCGATGCGGATTGGTGTAGAGATTCAATTGAGTTACAAAGCAATCAACTATGAACTAGGGTTTATCTTAAACATGGCCTAAACCTAATTTGGGGGCGTCCTGGGGACTTATATAGGGGTTCAGGATGACCAGAAGTCAAGAATATACATTGAAAACCGACCCAGATCGAGATCTGGTCGAGACTGACTCGGATACGGCCGGCGTGGGGGCCGGTCGACCGAGCCAGGGACCGGCCAGTGCGGTTTGGACCGGGCCTGGGACGGGTGGCTCAGTACACCGCCCGGTTTGCACTAGCGCAGGATCCGGCGAGCGCCGGGCTTGCCCGTCGTGGGATCCGGTTGGACCGGCCCTGTGGCCGGGCAGGCCGGTGTGGCGGCTGGTCTGACCGGGTTGTGCGCCGGCCAGGACTTGGCCTTCCTCTCTCGCGCATGCCTACCTCTCCTCCCTCGCACGTTCATTGGATGTCTTCTTGTCCAGCTCCATGTACAGCTTCACGTCCAGCTGCTCATCTCCTTCTCGTGTGATGCTTGCTCCATCTTCAGACCTGATCATACATAAGTAAAAGGACTTAGGCAGTATAAATTTCTTATCGATGAAAGTATCATTTAGGAGTGAATTCACCTGCTCCTTAAGTAGCTTCGCACTAGCCCTTGTAATGGGTCCAATCCTGATTTCATTGACTTGAGTTTCACAGTAGTATTGTCTTTATCTTGCAATGACGGAGGTAGTGGATTGGTAGGGATATCCTCATCAGACTGGGCCTGTTTGACATAGTTAAGTGGGATGTCTTAATTACTGTCTCTCTGTGCAAATAAAAGCCAAAAAGGACTATGTTGTTTGGAGAGTCATTGTTGTTTATGGCTCTGCATATGAGGAGCACAAATTAGATTTTATTAATGAGCTACATAATGTATATGCTTGCTGGAATGGTCATACCTTAATTGGTGGTGACTTCAATCTCATTAGAGAAAAATGTGAAAAGAACACTGGTAATATAAATCAACACTGGGGCAATTTGTTTAATGATTGGATCAACAAATTCAATCTGATGGAGCTCAAAAATCCTAGTAGGCAATTCTCTTCGGCTAATAACCAAGATAGTCTGGTCATGGACTTGCTAGATAGAATCTTTGTTTCTACTTGTTGGGACTCTTTATTCCCTGCTAGTAGTTTGTCCTCAAAAGCTAGGGTTGGTAGTGATCATACCCCTCTCATTGTAGATACTGGTGCTTTGAAAATTCCCCATGATAAACAATTCAGATTTGAAAAGTGGTGGCTTAAGATTGAGGGCTTTGAGCAAGTGGTAGCCAAATTTTGGTAAACCCCTTGTCATCTTCAAAACTCTCTTGATAGGTGGTATTTTAAAATGAGGAAAACTAGAAAAGGTTTGAAAGGTTGGTCAGCCAACATTGAATCTTCCCAGAGGAAGCCTAAACAAGGGATGGTTGCTGAATATGATTTTCTTGACATTATTTCTAAATCTCAATGTTTATCACCTGCTTCTAAATCTAGAATGAAGAATATTTATGTTGAGCTTACTAAAATTTAGAGTAATGAGGAAATTAAGGCTAGGCAAAGGTCGAGAGAAAGATAGATCTTAGAAGGTGATCGTAACACTGCTTACTTTTCTGTAGCAAATCAGAGGAGAAGGAAGAAGCAAATTAGTCAGCTGCAAGGTGATACAGGAATGGTGGAAGATAACAAAGGTATGTTAGATATTGTTGTTAATTATTATAAAGACCTTTTCTGCAAAGAACCTTGCCTTGACATTGATTTAATGGATGACTTTTGGGACCTTGAGGATATGGTGTCCCAAGAGCATAATGATATGCTTAATGCTGCTTTTTCTGAAAAAGAGGTAAAGGATGCAATCTTTGGCTCGTATGCTGAGGGTGCTCCTGATGGGTTTTCTTCCTTTTTTATCAACATTTTTGGGAGCTTATTATAGCTGATTTCATGGCTATGGTGAATGATTGGAATGCAGGGAATTTGGATCTATTTAGATTGAACTTCTCTTTATTGACTCTGATTCCCAAGGAGGCTGAAGCTGTAACTATATAGAAATTCAGACCCACAGCTTTAACCAACTGTAGTTTTAAGATTTTCTCTAAGTGTGCTACTAATAGGCTGGGTGTGGCTAGTGAAGAGCTTATTTCTCCAAACCAAACAACTTTTATTAAAGGGAGGTATATTCTTCAGAGTGTTGTCTCTACACATGAAGTTATTCATAGTGCAGTGCACAATGGTCAATCTGGGTTTATTTTTAAGCTTGATTATGAGAAGGCATATGACAGGGTGGACAAAGACTTTCTTTTGAGAGTCATTAGGATGAGGGGTTTTAGCCTTAGATGGATGTCTATCATTGAGGGGCTTTTGTATAATGGTTATGTAGGTGTTAGGATCAATGATTGCAATAGTCATTTTTTCTCACTAGTAGAGGTGTGAGGCAGGGGGATCCCATATCACCCATTCTTTTTAACTTTATGGCTGATGTTTTTACTAAAGTCATATCCAAAGCTGCTGTTAGTAGACAGATAGCTGGACTTATGCAAGAGTTGGGAGAGGGGGATATCATTAGTATGCAGTATGCTGATGATACTTTACTTTTCCTAGAAAATAATTTGTCTTCTGCCATAAATTTAAAATGGATTCTGGCTTGTTTTGAGCAGATGTCTGGCATGAGGATCAACTTCCATAAGTGTGATCTCGTTCCTATTAATGTGGATGATAATGATGCACAATTTATTGCGCAATCTTTGAGTTATAAATTAGGTGAATTCCCTATGCAATATTTAGGAGTTTCCCTACATCACAGTAAGCTTAGGAGAGAAGATTTACAACTTGTTGTCGACAAAATCCTCAAAAGAGCTGCTGGTTGGAGAGGAAAACTTCTTAATCGTGGTGCAAATTAGAGCTGGTTAGAAGTGTCCTAGCCAGTATTCCTCTTTATTTACTTAGTCTGATCAAGTTTCCCAAATGGACTATTACCCTTATTAATTCTCAGATGGCTCACTGCCTTTTCGACAATTATGAGGGGCATCATAAGTATCACTTAGCTAACTAGGGTTTGGTCACTAGGAAAAAAGAGTATGGAGGTTTAGGCATTCCTGATTTATCACAGTTGAATATGTGCTTGTTAGCCTCTTGGATCAAAAGATATAACTTAAATGAGAACAAGCTTTGAAAGCAGATAATTGACAACAAATATAATGTTGCTAACCCCAATTTCTTCTCTTGCTCATCTAGTGGTGCCTCTCCCTTCTGAAAAGGGGTTATGTGGGCTGCCAAAGCTGCTAGGATGGGCTACCACTGGAAAGTAGGGGATGGTCGGCATATAAAGTTTTGGGAAGATCATTGGGTTGGATCTTGTAGTCTGGCCATTCAATACTGGGAAGTTTATTTCCTAGTTAATGAGCAGAATAAGACCATTGCTGATCTTTGTGATGGGCTTTCTTTGAAAGTAACCTTTAGAAGGTGTTTTGACCATAGATTGATGTTGAGTGGCTGGAAATTCAGAAAATTGCTCAAACCATTTCTTTGAATAATAATATGAAAGATGCTTTGATTTGGATGTGGGAAGCTAATGGGGTCTATAGTGTGAAATCCATGTATGCTGTGGTTAATTTTGGTGGGATTAAGCCTGTTGACATTCATTGTGTTTGGAAAATTAAAGTGCCCCCAAAAATTCATTTCTTTCTTTGGTTGTTGTTCCATAATAAGTTGCTCACTAGAGATAATTTGGTCAAGAGACAGAATGTTGATGATTTGACTTGTATTTTTTTAATGAAGTTGAATCATGTTAGCATTTTTTCTTTGAATGTGTGGTTGCTTCCAATATCTAGAAGGAAATAAGTTCAGTCTTGGATCTTAAAATTAAAATTTCAAATCTGTCTGATATTACCTCTCTTTGAAATGAAAAGAAAAAGAACAATTTATATAATATGATCTTTTTCTGCTATCCTGAGAACTATCTAACTTACCAGAAATGATCAAGTGTTCAAACGTTCTCAATGGTTTGGTATGCAGGGAATGTGGAGACAAGTGGTTTAGAGTTGTGCTCAGTGGAAAATTTTACTGAAGGAAGAAGGAAGAGAAGAGCTAAATCTGTTGTTGAGCAAGTTGGAGATGTTGGTTCGGCTGCCGCCGGCTGCTGTCGTGGCCGGAGCCTGGCTGACACCTCAGAAGAAGGTGAGATCAACTCTGGAGGTTTGCGACATGAACAGTACAAGGGGTTTTGGCCCGATGTTGATTACAGATGAAGATCTGGTGAGGATCCTGGAGGCAAATGATCTGATCCTGGTGGGTGACGGAGCAGGCTTCAAAGTCCTGAAGCGTCCCTGAACAAGTTAGCCTGGGGGTTTGGTGCTGATGGTTTTTAGATGTTGTTTCCATCTAGCCCTTTGATGCTTTGTCAGAAAACTTCTAGTTGTTTGGTCTGTAGCTTAAAATTGGTATGTGTGTTTGTGTGAGTGCTGGTGGTCTGTAAAGAATACTCTAGTGTTGTTTTTGTGCCTGAGGTTTCAGTAAAATGGAGCCGGGGTTTGGAGCCCTGTTCTTCTAAAAAACAAACAGTCCTATCAATACATGCCCTAACAGCTAGCCGAATTTTCTACCTAGCTGTGTTATCACAAGCGAGCACACTTATTTTTTATGAACACAAGTATCGAGCTTAACTGACAGAACTAACACAACTGACAGGATCGAGCTTAGCTGCCGGGCGACCGCGCGCTGTCGTCGACCGTTCACCCAGACAAGAACCCCACGACGCGTACCACAGTAAGCAACTAACCACAGCTGTGATAACTGATGAGAACAATAATAATGCTCAATGGTGGTGGTGGGCTGGTGGCAGACTGATATACTGCTCAAACACTCCTATCTAGCACGAACATAGTCACGGCAATACGAAAATGTCCACACACACAACTCAAATTAACCTAAGGATGCAAGCGCTCAGATTCAATGCCCCGGCCGGCAGAGTAGTACTCAGATAAGTGGTCTTCGCGCAGGGTGCATCTAGCCGTCGGCCTTGCCGCAGAAGACCACGACGACGGCGGCGATCGAGAGCAGAACGAACGGCACGGTGATAATGACGTCGCCGGCGATGCGCAGCTGGTGGTAGAAGCCGTGGTCGTGGCAGCGCCCAATGGCAACGAGGAGCACCCCGGGGAAGATGGCGATGGCCCTCTCGGCCATGGGGATGCTCAGGAGCAGCGCGAGGAGGGTGCCGACAGGGTTCGCCCCCGCGACCGCGAAGGCCGCCATGGCCATCAGCGCCTGCCCCGCGCCGAAGAGCAGCAGCACCACCGCGTCGGCGCGCATCGCCATCGCCTCCGCCGCCGTCGCCGCGCAGCTGGTCTGGCCCTCCTCCGGCTGGTGACCCGGGTCCTCCTTGATCATCTGCATTTAGAGGAGTAGTATACCGTTCAATTGGGGTATTCTCGAAAGCAGAACGCAATGGAATCAGTGAAAAGATGAACCGGATCCAATACACCTCGTCTATATATATCGTCTAAGAATCGATCTGGACTTGGAAAGATTAATCTTGGACGGCTTAGCATTAGCAAAATTTGTAGAAACTACTGTAGGTAGCAGTGTGCGTGGTTCAACTGAACTTCACTGTGTAGTGTGTACTCATGCATGGGTTCGGTGACCTGATTATTACTACAGATTTGATGGAAAATCTAACAAATAAAAATCATGGTTGCAGTGAACAGTTCGGATTCCGAAGTGAGCTAGCTAGGTAGCTGGAGGGAAGAGAGGAGTGCGTGGGTACCTGGAGCTGGAGCTGCTGGAACGCGGTGGGATCGAGAGAGATGGCGTAGAGCGCGAAGCACACCACCGAGAGCCCCAGGACGACGTACATCCCGGCCACCGCGCGCACGCCGCCGGCCATGGTTGATCGATCGGTCACCGCGCTCCGCCGGCCGGCTTCAGCACTCTCTAGCTAGCTAGATCTCTCTCTCTCTCTCTCTTGACTCTTGAGTCTCTTGTGGACGATGGCTCGTGAGCTCCCTTTCCGTGAGCAGGTGTGGTGTGGTAGCTTTGGTTAGATGGATGTTATAAGTGCAGCCTGCGCGGCGCGAGATGAATCGACGGCCGGGAATGGGCCGGAGGACGGTGGTGGGTTGGAGCTTACACGGATTTGGCAGGCAGGCTGGCCGGCTGGGCATGGCCCGACGCCGGAAGTGGCAACGAGCTAGGTCAGCTGACCAAGAGCGATAGAGTGAGTGCGGTGGGCGGCGCTGCTGTCCAGTTTTCACTCAGCATATTTGGCCATGCGGGTAGGGCCAGTCAGTAGGGATGCATGGCCGTCTCGAGGAACTGGACAGGATGCATGCGTAAATTTATCCGGCCTGTTAGGTCGTCAGGTAGATAGGTTACATATGTATGTAAATGCATTTTAGTGTGTAGAACTGCAAATATATCTATTTTTTTTCTTCCGTGTCATATCCCTCGCTCGTGTAACGTCTAGAATCTTATGATACCTTTTGGTTGGCTCACTTATCTTTTTATCTTTAGTGGTTAAGAGTGCAAAAATGCAACCGTGCAGTTGAAATGAGGCGAGTGTGATTGGATATCACCAGTGTTCATACGGCTATCCATCTGTGAGGTCCATCTTCCTGCCCACTCATATGAAAAGATTCACTTGTTCAATTGCACTAATAATTTCAAAACAAGAACAATGTTCACGTAACAAATGCAAATGAGATTATGTTTGCATATTTGACTTTCTCGCGATGAACTCTTCGAAATGAGTCTAATATTCAATATTTTAGAATTTATTTAGAATTTCTTTGGTAAACTGGATCTATAGAGTTCTATATTGTTTCAACATGTAGTCCGAACACTATGCCCATGTGGTCTTGTGATTTGTCATTGGATTTATAAATTCATTCTAAGTTTGTTTAAATAGTACCTACAGTAGTGCCAAAAGTACTGTTGTTTTTACATACATGATAGTTGTAGATTATCTTTTCACGTGAAACCACGCTGGACCAAATCTCAAGGAATGTGAATAGCAACAACGGTTATGATATCAACTTCTCCCTATTTCAACTTCGCAAACTGCATGCCTGAGAGTGGGGAGAGGCCGAGAGGGACGACACCGAAGGAAGCCTGTCACATCCATATCTATACAAAGTCGCCACTCTTATCTCATAAAAAAGGGAGTATCTGCCTATGTCGTTGTGGTGAACAGACATATGCCATGGGTAAGCTTAAGATATGGGCCGGATGGATGTACGCTTGAGGATCCGGAGGAGGGATATGATAGAGGTGGGAAACACACAAGGCGATGTATTGAACCCAAGAACTTAGCCAAATGCCAGAGGTTGAAGATGTACGGCTTACATGCCAAAGTCTATTCACTACTGCCCGATCGTCCCGCACAGGGGTGCCCCTCCTCTCCTTATATAGCGGAGAGGAGGCTTACAGGGAAGGAACCCTAAGGGAATATGCCCCTACGTTAGCCTACTTTATAAATCTTCTTTGGCTCCAGGATGACACTCCCTTCTTTAATCATAGGCTTGGTGACCTCGTCCGGCCTCTTTTACGTCATCTTCCTTTTTGGCCTTAGGGTTTCGATTAAAACTGAACTGTTTCGCTCATCTTGTCCTTTGGTCCTCGAGGGAATCTTGGACCAGGGTGCCGACATGCTACAGTTGAGCCTATGCCGGATCCCCGGTATATTCACCTATGAGAACCGGCCTCTTATCCTTTGTATCTCTCAAGTTTCATCTCTTAGGCATAGCCCTGGATTAGATACTACCGGTTGCCCTTACTCCGGCTTAACCCTGTTGGTATACCGGTTTGTATTAACTTAGCACTGCTAAACTAAACTTTCAGAATCCGGATTAATCTTTAATCCGGTATACAAACACCTTATCATGGCAACTTTGCTATAATCTTGACCTACCGGGGGTCACCCCCCGACATTAGTCCCCGAAGCTAGTGTGGCCCGGCTGAGTCATCCGACGGACCGCGCCAGGTTCCTACTCCGAACCCACCGGATTAATCATTCCGGTTTCAACCTAAAACAGGCCGTCATCTTGCCGGACCCATCCTGGTAAACCAAACTCCTTGGAACCCTTCCGGCCTCTTTCCGGCGGTTTCTTAGTCTTTAAGTTTTCCTCGGCGAGTCGAGCATATATCGAGACCAGTGCATATCAGTAACATGCGCACTGTATCTGACAACACAGTGTCAGCGAGGGTCAAATCCCTCGTCTCCCGCGCGCATTTAAGACGCCGCACCTGATCCGTGTGACCCTCCGCGTGGCTACTCCAATTTCGCGTGTATCACGGCACCACGTGGCGGCCCAACCGCCGAACCTCTTCCGACCCACTAAGTGCCCCGCCTATTTAAGGGGCGACGGTTCGCCGTCACTCCCATCGTCTCCCTCTCCTTTCGCCATTTTCCCCTCGAACCATCTGCGAAGTGCTCCTCGTGCTCCTCCGCCGTCGTCCTCCGCCGGAGCTCCTTTTCCTCCGGTGAACACTGCTGCGCCACCGAGGAGGGTCTCCATCGCCCATTCACGGTCAGTGCGCACCGTTCGCATCTCCTTCTCTCCTTAGCCTTCTTCGTGTACATCCTCGGGTACGGTAGATTTACTTACATATTTTTTCTCTTCTTTTTTCTTGTCTTTAGATCTCCACGAGCGAGTAGGATCTGTGAAAGTTGTTTTTAGGTAGCTCCGGTACAGTTAGACTTATGGTTTCCGAAGAGTCCGATTTAGAGCTCTCCGGTTCCTCCCGAATGACCAGAGAGGATGAAGAGGCCGAATGGCCCGATATATGCGGGGGCATGAAGATGCCGCGAATCAAGTAACCGGTGAGCACAAGCAAGAGGCCGGTGGGCAGGATCAAGAGGCCGGCCCAAATCCCGCGGCTTACTCGCGAGGCTGGTAGAGAGGCTTCGATGTGACCCTGTGATGTCTACGGGTGCTTCTATTCTTGTAGACAGTGTTGGGCCTCCAAGAGCAGAGGTTTGTAGAACAGCAGCAAGTTTCCCTTAAGTGGATCACCCAAGGTTTATCGAACTCAGGGAGGAAGAGGTCAAAGATATCCCTCTCAAGCAACCCTGCAACCATAAAGCAAGAAGTCTCTTGTGTCCCCAACACACCTAATAGGTGCACTAGTTCGGCGAAGAGATAGTGAAATACTGGTGGTATGAATAAGTATGAGCAGTAGTAACGGCGCCAGAAAAGTGCTTGGCTGCCCAGGACTAGCGTGTGGTTGATGGTGGTAATATTGCGGATAGTACAGATGCAGTAGAACAGTAAACAAGCAACGATAGCAGTATTTAGGAACAAGGCCTAGGGATCATACTTTCACTAGTGGACACTCTCAACATTGCAATCATAAAGGAATATAAATATAAGCACTTCACTATGCTATTCCGAATTACTCTCTGGCAAGATAACGAACTCTAATTCATCATGTAGGAAAGCCTTAAAGATGTATTCCCAAGTACTAATGAACACCCCACGCTGTCACTTTGAGCATTCACAGGAGGTACTAACACACCACAATTTCATAGAGACATCCAACTCAAATCATAACTCAGTGAATAAGTATTACGTGAAATATAGCCTAAGAGACCCACACGGTGCACACACTCGTCACCTTTACACACGTGGGACAAGGAGTCTCCGGAGATCACATAAGTAAAATCCACTTGACTAGCATAACGACATCTAGATTACAAGCATCATCATATGAATCTCAATCATGTAAGGCAGCTCATGAGATTATTGTATTGAAGTACATAGGAGAGAGATTAACCACATAGCTACCGGTACAGCCCTTAGCCTCGATGGAGAACTACTCCCTCCTCATGGGAGACAGCAGCGTTGATGAAGATGGTGGTGGAGATGGCAGCGGTGTCGATGGAGAAGCCTTCCGGGGGCACTTCCCCGTCCCGGCGGCGTGCCGGAACAGAGACTCTGTCCCCCAGATCTTGGCTTCGCGATGGCGGCGGCTCGCGGAAGGTTTCTCGTACCGTGGCTTTTTCGTATCGAAGACTTAGGTCAGGGGCTTCTTATAGGCGAAGAGGCGGCGTCAGAAGGGGTCTGGGGCCACCAGACACTAGGGCGGCGCGCCCCCCTGGGCCGTGCCGCCACCATGTGTGGGCCCCCTGTGGCCCCTCTCTGGCGGCTCTCGTGTGTTCTGGAAGCTTCATGCAATCCTAAGACTCTGGGCATTGATTTCGTCCAATTCCGAGAATATTTCCTTACTAGGATTTCTGAAACCAAAAACAGCAGAAAACAGCAACTGGCCCTTCGGCATCTCGTCAATAGGTTAGTTCCGAAAAACGCATAAAAACGATATAAAGTGTGCATAAAACATGTAGATGTCATCAATAATGTGGCATGGAACATAAGAAATTATCGATACGTCGGAGACGTATCAGCATCCACAAGCTTAGTTCCTGCTCGTCCCGAGTAGGTAAACGATAACAAAGATAATTTCTGGAGTGACATGCCATCATAACCTTGATCATACTATTGTAAAGCACATGTAATGAATGCAGCGATCCAAGACAATGGTAATGCAATGAGTAAACAAATGAATCATATAGCAAAGACTTTTCATGAATAGTACTTTCAAGACAAGCATCAATAAGTCTTGCATAAGAGTTAACTCATAAAGCAATAAATCAAAGTAAAGGTATTGAAGCAACATAAAGGAAGATTAAGTTTCAGCGGTTGCTTTCAACTTGTAACATGTATATCTCATGGATAGTTGTCAATGTAAAGTAATATAACAAGTGCAATATGCAAGTATGTAGGAATCAATGCACAGTTCACACAAGTGTTTGCTTCTTGAGATGGAGAGAAATAGGTGAACTGACTCAACATAAAAGGTAAAAGAAAGGCCCTTCGCAGAGGAAGCATTGATTGCTATATTTGTGCTAGAGCTTTGGTTTTGAAAACATAAAGAGAGCATAAAAGTAAAATTTTGAGAGGTGTTTGTTGTTGTCAACGAATGGTAGCGGGCACTCTAACCCCCTTGCCAGGCAAACCTTCAAAGAGCGGCTCCCATTTTATTTTTATTTTTGGGTGGCACTCCTTCCAACCTTTCTTTCATAAACCATGGCTAACCGAATCCTTCGGGTGCCTGCCAACAATCTCATACCATGAAGGAGTGCCTTTTTATTTTAGTTTTATTTAGATGACACTCCTCCCCACCTTTGCTTTCTCAAGCCATGGCTAACCGAATCCTTCGGGTGCCATCCAACAATCACATACCATGGAGGAGTGTCTATTTTTGTTAATTAATTTGGGACTGGGAATCCCATTGCCAGCTCTTTTTGCAAAATTATTGGATAAGCGGATAAAGCCACTAGTCCATTGGTGAAAGTTGCCCAACAAGATTGAAAGATAAACACCACATACTTCCTCATGAGCTATAAAACATTGACACAAATCAGAGGTCATAAATTTTGAATTGTTTAAAGGTAGCACTCAACCAATTTACTTTGGAATGGCGGAGAAATACCATGTAGTAGGTAGGTATGGTGGACACAAATGGCATAGTGGTTGGCTCAAGGATTTTGGATGCATGAGAAGTATTCCCTCTCGATACAAGGCTTAGGCTAGCAAGGCTATTTGAAACAAACACAAGTATGAAGCGGTACAGCAAAACTTACATAAAAGACATATTGTAAACATTATAAGACTCTATACCGTCTTCCTTGTTGTTCGACCCTTACTAGAAATTATCTAGACCTTAGAGAGACCAATTATGCAAACCAAATTTTAGCAAGCTCTATGTATTTCTTCATTAATAGGTGCAAAGTATATGATGCAAGAGCTTAAACATGAGCACAACAATTGCCAAGTATCACATTGTTCAAGACATTATACCAATTACTACATGTAGCATTTCCCTTTTCCAACCATATATCAATTAACGAAGCAGTTTCAACCTTCACCATGAAAATTAAAAGCTAAGAACACATGTGTTCATATGAACCAGTGGAGCGTGTCTCTCTCCAACACAAGCATTTATTCAAACAAAACTAAAATAAAAACAAACAGACGCTCCAAGTAAAGTACATAAGATGTGACCGAATAAAAATATAGTTTCAAGAGAAGGAACCTGATAATTTGTCGATGAAGAAGGGGATGCCTTGGGCATCCTGATGTCTACGGGAGCTTCTATTCTTGTAGACAGTGTTGGGACTCCAAGAGCAGAGGTTTGTAGAACAGCAGCAAGTTTCCCTTAAGTGGATCACCCAAGGTTTATCGATCTCAGGGAGGAAGAGGTCAAAGATATCCCTCTCAAGCAACCCTGCAACCACAAAGCAAGAAGTCTCTTGTGTCCCCAACACACCTAATAGGTGCACTAGTTCGGCGAAGAGATAGTGAGATACAAGTAATATGGATGAGTGTGAGTGGTAATAGCAATCTGAATAAAATATGGCAGCGAGTAAACATTCAACAAAACAGTAAACAAACGGAGATTCGATGCTTGGAAGCAAGGCCCAGGGATCCTGCTTTCACTAGTGGACACTCTCAATAACGATCTCATAATAGGACTACTCTACACCCTCTTGTTGGATGATGAACACCACTAACTGTGTAGGATTACACGAACCCTCAAAGTCGGAGTTAACAAGCTCCACAATATTCAATGTTCATATTTAAATAACCTTAGAGTGTAAGATAGATCAACACAATCACACCGAGAACTAACATAGCATGCACACTGTCACCATCACACTATGAAGGAGGCATAGATCATATCAATACTAACATAGCAATAGTCAACTTCATAATCTACAAGAGATCACAATCATAATCCATGCCAAGTACTACGCGGTGCACACACTGTCACCATTACACCGCGGAGGAGGAATAGAATACTTTAATAACATCACTAGGGTAGCACATAGATAATATTCAACTTGATCACAAAGAGAGAGAGATGAACCACATAGCTACAGCGGAGCCCTCAGCCCCGGGGGTGAATTACTCCCTCCTCATCATGGAGGCAGCGATGGCGGTGAAGATGGCGGTGGAGACGGCGGTGGAGACGACTCCGGGGGCAATTCCCCGTCCCGGCAGGGTGCCGGAACAGAGAGTTCTGTCCCCCGAATTGGACTTTCGCGATGGCGGCGGCTCTGGATGGTTTTCTCTGTTTTCGTCGAACTGGTCGATTTTTAGGTCAGGGACGAATATATAGGCAGAGAGTCGGAGTCGGAGGGGCCACGGGGTGCCCAGATGATAGGGGGCGCGCCCCCCCTTGGGCCGCGCCGCCCTGTGGGGTGGGGCCCCCCTGGCACCCCTCTGACTTTTCTCCGGTGCTCTGGAAGCTTCCTGAAATTATAAGATCTCCGGAGTTGATTTCGTCCGATTCCGAAAATATTTCCTTACTAGGATTTCTGAAACCAAAAACAGCGAGAAAACAGCAATCGGCCTTTCGGCATCTCGTCAATAGGTTAGTTCCGGAAAACGCATAATAATGACATAAAGTGTGAACAAAACATGTCGGTATTGTCATAAAACAAGCATGGAACATCAGAAATTATAGATACGTTGGAGACGTATCACATCCCCAAGCTTAGACGCTTGAGTCTTCTTGAAATATGCAGGGATGAACCACCGGGGCATCCCCAAGCTTAGAGCTTTCACTCTCCTTGATCATAGTATATCATCCTCCTCTCTTGACCCTTGAAAACTTCCTCCACACCAAACTCAAAACAACTCACTAGAGGGTTAGTGCATAATCAAAATTCACATGTTCAGAGGTGACACAATCATTCTTAACACTTCTGGATATTGCACAAAGCTTCTGAAAGTTAATGGAACAAAGAAATCCATTCAACACAGCAAAAGAGGCAATGCGAAATAAAAGACAGAATCTGTCAAAACAGAACAGTCCGTAAAGACGAATTTTAAAGAGGCACCAGACTTGCTCAAATGAAAATTCTCAAATTGAATGAAAGTTGCGTACATATCTGAGGATCACTCACGTAAATTTGCATAATTTTCTGAGTTACCTACAGAGAATTAGGCCCAGATTCGTGACAGCAAGAAATCTGTTTCTGCGCAGTAATCCAAATCTAGTATGAACCTTACTATCAAAGACTTTACTTGGCACAACAATGCAATAAAATAAGATAAGGAGAGGTTTCTACAGTAGTAACAACTTCCAAAACACAAATATAAAACAAATTTACTGTAGTAAAATAAACACATGGGTTATCTACCAAGAAGTTCTTTCTTTATAGCCATTAAGATGGGCTCAGCAGTTTTAATGATGCACTCGCAAGAAATAGTATTTGAAGCAAAAAAGAGAGCATCAAGAGGCAAATTCAAAACAAATTTAAGCCTAACAAGCTTCCTATGCATAGAAATCTTGTAAATAAACAAGTTCATGAATAGTAAAGTGACAAGCATGTAGGATAACGTAGCATAGAAAACAAAAATTTTCCTACCGCGAACACGCAATCCAAGCCAAGATGCAATCTAGAAGACGGTAGCAACGAGGGATTTATCGAGTCTCACCCTTGAAGAGATTCCAAAGCCTACAAGATGAGGCTCTTGTTGCTGCGGTAGACGTTCACTTGCCGCTTGCAAAGCGCGTAGAAGATCTTGATCACCGGCGCCACGAACGGGCAGCACCTCCGTACTCGGTCACACGTTCGGTTGTTGATGAAGACGACGTCCACCTCCCGTTCCAGCGGGCAGCGGAAGTAGTAGCTCCTCTTGAATCCGACAGCACGACGGCGTGGTGTTGATGGCGGTGGAGAACTCCGGCGGAGCTTCGCTAAGCGTGCGGGAGCTATGGAGGAGAGGGGGCGGCTAGGGTTTGGGAGGGGGTGGCCGGCCACTTAGGGGGTGCGGCCAGGCTGTGGTCTTGGGGTGGCCGGCCCCCTCCCCTTGGCCCTCATTTTATAGGTGGAACACCCAAGAGTTGGTCTACAAGTCTTCGAATAAGACCCCAAACCAAAACCTTCCATAACTCATGAAACCTACCCAAGCTAGGACTCCCACTAGAGGTGGGAGTTCCACCTTCCTTGGGAGGGGGTGTGGCCGGCCCCCTTTGGGGAGTCCACTTGGGACTTCTCCCCCTTAGGGTTGGCCGGCCATGGGAGGTGGAGTCCCACCGGGACTCCGCCTTCCTTGGTGGTTTCTTCCGGACTTTTCTAGAACCTTCTAGAACCTTCCATAGAACCTTCCGAATCATTTTAAATCACATAAAATGACATCCTATATATGAATCTTATTCTCCGGACCATTCCGGAACTCCTCGTGATGTCCGAGATCTCATCCGGGACTCCGAACAAATATTCGAACTCCATTCCATATTCAAGTTCTACCATTTCAACATCCAACTTTAAGTCTGTCACCCTACGGTTCGTGAACTATGCGGACATGGTTGAGTACTCACTCCAACCAATAACCAATAGCGGGATCTGGAGATCCATAATGGCTCCCACATATTCAACGATGACTTTAGTGATCGAATGAACCATTCACATACGATACCAATTCCCTTTGTCACGCGATATTTTACTTGTCCGAGGTTTGATCTTCGGTATCACTCTATACCTTGTTCAACCTCGTCTCCAGACAAGTACTCTTTACTCGTACCGTGGTATGTGGTCTCTTATGAACTTATTCATATGCTTGCAAGACATTAGACGACATTCCACCGAGAGGGCCCAGAGTATATCTATCCGTCATCGGGATGGACAAATCCCACTGTTGATCCATATGCCTCAACTCATACTTTCCGGATACTTAATCCCACCTTTATAACCACCCATTTACGCAGTGGCGTTTGGTGTAATCAAAGTACCTTTTCGGTATAAGTGATTTACATGATCTCATGGTCATAAGGACTAGGTAACTATGTATCGAAAGCTTATAGCAAATAACTTAATGACGAGATCTTATACTACGCTTAATTGGGTGTGTCCATTACATCATTCATACAATGACATAACCTTGTTATTAATAACATCCAATGTTCATGATTATGAAACTAATCATCCATTAATCAACAAGCTAGTTAAGAGGCATACTAGGGACTCTTTGTTGTCTACACATCACACATGTACTAATGTTTCGGTTAATACAATTATAGCATGATATATAAACATTTATCATAAACATAAAGATATAAATAATAACCACTTTATTATTGCCTCTAGGGCATATCTCCTTCAAAGCATAGGAAGATAAAACAAGTGTAGCTTCAAAAATTTCAGCACATAGAGAGGTGTTTTAGTAACATGAAAATTTCTACAACCATATTTTCCTCTCTCATAATAACTTTCAGTAGCATCATGAGCAAACTCAACAATATAACTATCAAATGAAACACTCTTATCATGAGTCTCATGCATAAAATTATTACTACTCCCAACATAAGCATAGTCAATTTTATTAGTTGTAGTGGGAGCAAATTCAACAAAGTAGCTATCATTATTATTCTCATCATCAAATATAGGAGGCATATTGTAATCATAATCAAATTCATCCTCCATAACAGGCGGCACCAAAAGACTACTATCATTATAATCATCATATATGGGAGGCATATCATAATCAACATAAACTTTCTCCTCAATACCCGGAGGGCTAAAGAGATCATTTTCATCAAAACCGACCTCCCCAAGCTTAGAATTTTCCATAGCATTAGCAACAATAGTATTCAAAGCATTCATATTAATACTATTCCCATTAGCATGCATATAAAGTTCCATGGGTTTTTTAATTCTCTCTTCAAACACATCATGTCCTAATTCAAGATAAAGTCCATAAAGATCTCTCATATTTTTGTTGTTTTCCATTATGCCTAACTAGTGTAAACAAGAAACAAAAAGATGCAATTGCAGGATCTAAAGGAAATAGCTTCGAGTACTTACAACAGCGGAAAGTAGCTTAGTAGCCGAGATCCGGAGTGTGAGTACCTTTTACCTTTCCTCCCCGGCAACGGCGCCAGAAAAGTGCTTGATGTCTACGGGTGCTTCTATTCTTGTAGACAGTGTTGGGCCTCCAAGAGCAGAGGTTTGTAGAACAGCAGTAAGTTTCCCTTAAGTGGATCACCCAAGGTTTATCGAACTCAGGGAGGAAGAGGTCAAAGATATCCCTCTCAAGCAACCCTGCAACCACAAAGCAAGAAGTCTCTTGTGTCCCCAACACACCTAATAGGTGCACTAGTTCGGCGAAGAGATAGTGAAATATTGGTGACGTGGGCATGACCCTCCGGGTACTCGACATTGCCATACCCGGTGCAAACTATAAAGCTGGACCAGCACAAGGACTCGACAAGCTGGACCTGCACGCGCCTCAACTTGGACTACAAGGAAAGAAGACTCCAATACGAATCCCACTAGGGCTCTTGTAAACCCTAACTTGGCTGATATATAAAGCTAGGCAGGGGCACCCCTTAGACACACACAATCAGAAACATAATTATAGAGGCGACACACCTAGAAACCGCAACCCGCGGATTAGAGCTAGACTAGATCCAACAACTCCGCCTATGGCGGCCCCCTGTACATATATTCATATACTGGATTGCTAGCAGGACGTAGCGATCCTCCACCGCGGGGACGTGAACCTGGGTACGTCGTGTACCGCCTCGCTCCCGGAACTTCCGTCGTCGCCTTTCTCTAAAACCCAAGCCCCTCATGGTGGGCATTGCCGAGGAACCGCCTCGTCAATTGGCGCCGTCTGTGGGAAACGCGACGATTGGATTTTGTCATCCGGACGGGATCCGACAAGTTCGTTGCCAACAACGCATAGATCTGATCTGGGCAGAGCATCTGCCTCAACTTCATGTAATAACCTGGAATTGGTCATCGATCTAATCTAGCTATAACCGCCGCGTCGTCCGGCGCGTAAGACCGGCGCGCTGAGGGTGGCATCGGCAAGAAGACGAAGCTGATCGGGTAACTAGGCTGATCGGGTAATCAGATTATGAAGCAATCAGTCCAACAGCCACAGAAGACATTGAATACGAAGTTGATCGGATAACTAGGCCGTAACACAGCCGCAATTTCGGCACCAGCAGCGTGGCCTGGACTCACCCGATCCAACAAAGCAAGCAAAGGAAAAATTTATTGGAGAACCACCTTCTCCGTGGTTCACAGATTAATTGATGTTCAGGTTACAAAGAGAAAAAGCAATCGCCATCTCAAGCTAAGTTAATTCTTGGAGGCAATAACGACGATCCTCACCCCGGATGATCTGTTGAGCCATGTGGTCAAAGAATATTCAAGAACCTAAGAACAATCAAGTTACGGCCACGTGCAACACAGAGCGGCAGCAGCTCAGGCATGGAATTCTCATCCCGTCGGATCTGTGTATGTCCGTCGCAAATTCAACAGCCGAGCATCTGGTATGTTGGAGGACCCGCGTATTTACGCTGTTTATCGGATACAAGGATCAGTCGTCATGCTCGGGGCTCGCTTGCTGCGTCGTGGACTTGATATATTTGGGAGCTCACCCGTCGACTGCTCTACTCGGCTGACCGCGCCCGTTATCGCGCACTCTTCTTACTCGGGGGCTCGCTTGCCGCGGACCCAACATTACAGACCCGATATATTCGGATGCTCACCCGCCGCGGATCGGCCATGTCAACCGCGTCCTCTTCATCGGCCACATCAGCTAGGCGCCGTGTGGCTACATCAACTATTTTGACTGCGCCTGCCACATGGATTATCTTTGGTGGCGTTTCAACTGCGCCTGCCACGTCAACTATTTCTGGACGGATGATTACTTCGACTGCGCCCGCAGAGCGACCTGCTTCCATATTGGCCTCGCCGCAGCCGGGCTACTGGATTTATCTTCTTCGACTCTGGATATATCCTCTCCCGATGCACTCTCGGCGCTGGAATTACTCGGGGGGGCTCCTGGAATATCTTCGAACTATTGCGATTACTCCCATCGGGAGCGCCGGTTCGCTGGAACCCAAGAAGACATGAAGACTATTACTCCCATCGGAAGCGCCGGTTCGCTGGAACCCGAGAAGACATGAAGACTATTACTCCCATCGGGAGCGCCGGTTCGCTGGAACCCGAGAAGATATGAAGACTCAAGTTTTGAAAAATTGCAGTAATTCGGGACACCCGAACTGCATCGTCAGGAACCTTGTTCGTATATTACAACGAACCTTGAAGATTCGACTGGGCTCACGGTCCCCTGAAGATTATTTCGGCAACCTCGCTCTTTTCCTTTGCTATAGATGCCTCAAAGAGTGCCGCAAATAGCAAGGATCATGAAGCAACGGGGACCTCGCTCTTTTCCTTTGCTATAGATGCCTCAAAGAGTGCCGCAAATAGCAAGGATCATGAAGCAACGGGGACCTCGCTCTTTTCCTTTGCTATAGATGCCTCAAAGAGTGCCGTAAATAGCAAGGATCATGAAGCAACGAAGACCTTGCTCTTTTCCTTTGCTATAGATGCCTCAAAGAGTGCCGCAAATAGCAAGGATCATGAAGCAACGGGGACCTCGATCTTTTCCTTTGCTATAGATGCCTCAAAGAGTGCCGCAGATAGCAAGGATCATGAAACACGTACGAAAACGACCCACGGTCAAGACATGCATCGGTTGAAAGCAAAGTTGCACATACAACGGGTTTAGCAAGACCTGCAACACGAGCTGATCACTCAAATAATTTGCTGACCAACGAATACACATACGTCTAAACAGGCAATTAAGATTTGCTCCTTCAAAATTTGCCAACGGTATTAACATGGTAAAAGTACATATACATGTATCTACCGAACAAAAGGTCTCGACTACGCAATCCAAACACTTGGATGAGTAGCCAAAATACCTATTTTGACTTGAGTTTATTCACGGTTGCAAGCATCAGTGCCCAGACTCGGGGGCTACTTCCATCGGGAGCGCTGGACGCGCACCCGATAAAAATCATCGGCTCCTCCTGGATATCATCCGAATTATCGGCTCCTCCTGGGTATCATCTCAACCATCGGCTCCTCAAAGCCATCATCTCAATCATCGGCTCCTCAGGGCCATCATCTCAACCATCGGCTCCTCAGGGCCATCATCTCAATCATCGTCTCCTCAGGGCCATCATCTCCATCATCGGCTCCTCTGGAATATCACCTGAATCATCAACTCCTCTAACTATGGCATCATCAGAGTCATCGGCATCAAGTTCTCGGAACTTGAAAAAGTTTACGGTGTTTGACTTAGCATTTTTTACACCCTATACATAACTATTTCATATTTATCTACAGGCTCGGGGGCTACTCCCATCGGGAGCGCTAGTTGCGCACCCGATAAAAAATATGGCAACCTCACCAACAAAGAAAAAGATGTCGGCATCAACAATCAAGATCTTCGAGTAGTACAACTTGAGTCTATGCGTGGCTGCAAGCATCCGCCCATAGACTCGGGGGCTACTCCCATCGGGAGCGCTTCGCGCACCCGACAGAAAGCAACTTCGACTCTACATCAAGCACAAGATTCGATAGATGATCAAGACATTCGGCGAAGACAACTTGAGTCCCTGCCCGAAGCTTCACTTCGACCAGACACTCGGGGGTTACTGACGTGGGCATGACCCTCCGGGTACTCGACATTGCCATACCCGGTGCAAACTATGAAGCTGGACCAGCACAAGGACTCGACAAGCTGGACCTGCACGCGCCTCAACTTGGACTACAAGGAAAGAAGACTCCAATACGAATCCAACTAGGACTCTTGTAAACCCTAGCTTGGCTGATATATAAAGCTAGGCAGGGGCACCCCTTAGACACACACAATCAGAAACATAATTATAGAGGCGACACGCCTAGAAACCGCAACCCGCGGATTAGAACTAGACTAGATCCAACAACTCCGCCTATGGCGGCCCCCTGTACATATATTCATATACTGGATTGCTAGCAGGACGTAGCGATCCTCCACCGCGGGGACGTGAACCTGGGTACGTCGTGTACCGCCTCGCTCCCGGAACTTCCGTCGTCGCCTTTCTCTAAAACCCAAGCCCCTCATGGTGGGCATTGCCGAGGAACCGCCTCGTCAACTGGTGGTATGAATAAGTATGAGCAGTAGTAACGGCGCCAGAAAAGTGCTTGGCTGCCCAGGACTGGCGCGTGGTTGATGGTGGTAATATTGCGGACAATACAGATGCAGTAGAACAGTAAACAAGCAGCGATAGCAGTATTTAGGAACAAGGCCTAGGGATCATACTTTCACTAGTGGACACTCTCAACATTGCAATCATAAAAGAATATAAATATAAGCACTTCACTATGCTATTCCGAATTACTCTCTGGCAAGATAACGAACTCTAATTCATCATGTAGGCAAGCCTTAAAGATGTATTCCCAAGTACTAATGAACACCCCACGCTGTCACTTTGAGCATTCACAGGAGGTACTAACACACCTCAATTTCATAGAGACATCCAACTCAAATCATAACTCAGTGAACAAGTATTCTGTGAAATATAGCCTAAGAGACCCACACGGTGCACACACTGTCACCTTTACACACGTGGGACAAGGAGTCTCCGGAGATCACATAAGTAAAATCCACTTGACTAGCATAACGACATCTAGATTACAAGCATCATCATATGAATCTCAATCATGTAAGGCAGCTCATGAGATTATTGTATTGAAGTACATAGGAGAGAGATTAACCACATAGCTACCGGTACAGCCCTTAGCCTCGATGGAGAACTACTCCCTCCTCATGGGAGACAGCAGCGTTGATGAAGATGGCGGTGGAGATGGCAGCGGTGTCGATGGAGAAGCCTTCCGGGGCACTTCCCCGTCCCGGCGGCGTGCCGGAACGGAGACTCCTGTCCCCAGATCTTGGCTTCGCGATGGCGGCGGCTCTGGAAGGTTTCTCGTACCGTGGTTTTTTCGTATCGAAGATTTAGGTCAGGGGGCTTCTTATAGGCGAAGAGGCGGCGTCGGAAGGGGTCTGGGGCCACCAGACACTAGGGCGGCGCCCCCCCTGGGCCGCGCCGCCACCATGTGTGGGCCCCCTGTGGCCCCTCTCTGGTGGCTCTCGGGTGTTCTGGAAGCTTCATGCAATCCTAAGACTCTGGGCGTTGATTTCGTCCAATTCCGAGAATATTTCCTTACTAGGATTTCTGAAACCAAAAACAGCGAAAAACGAGCAATCGGCCCTTCGGCATCTCGTCAATAGGTTAGTTCCGGAAAACGCATAAAAACGATATAAAGTGTGCATAAAACATGTAGATATCATCAATAATGTGGCATGGAACATAAGAAATTATCGATACGTCGGAGACGTATCACCCCGGTCGAGATAGATTGGTTATACCGGTCTCGAAGGATATCTTGCCGGATTCCAGGTGATGAGCGTGAGACCATGTTGAATCCAGGAGAAGTAGTGGTTTTTACCGCTCACTTTGAGTGCAGCTTCGGCCTGCCGGCGTCGGACTTCTTCCGGCGCTTCCTTAATTTCTATAAGCTTCAACCCCACCATCTTCCCGGCAACGCCGTTTTCTACCTATCCTCCTTTGTTTATTTCATGGAAGGATACGTCGGTCTCTGGCCTACTATCGAGACCTTTGCTCGATTCTATAATCTCCGGATCAATTCCATCCAGGATCCGAAGTTACCACTTCCCAAGCCAATAGTCCAGTGCGGGGCGTGCATAATCATGCGCTACCAGAAGAGCCCGTATTATAAGTTTTCCGGCTTAGAATCTTGCCAAAAGTGGCAATAAACCTTCTTATATGTTAAGAAGTCTGGACCCACAAACCTTATCAATCTTCCGGCATACGTCCCCGGCGAGCCTGTTAGAACCAACTGGCAGTTCAACCCGAAGGATAATCACGATGAAACAAACCAGACTATCTGGTTTATCAAGAAGCTTAAAAAGAAAACCGAGCTCTCAGCCGACTACATCGTGCGCACGTTCATCGCGCACCGGATTGTTCCCGCTCAACGCCGCGCTCACAAGATCTGCCAGATGAGCGGATGGTTTGATCCCACCCGGATCACTACCTTCCAGCTCACTAAAGCTGACGTGGCTGCGATGGCTAAACAAAATTCTAAAACGAAGATGTTGGTTGACTAGGAGTGGGGCTTGGAGCCTCACAACCGCAGACATCCGCCAGCTCCCCAAGTAAGGTTTTGGGGACTCCGGAATACCTTTTCCGGAATGTCGAAATTCATCTTCTGACTTGTTTCATCTTGTGTGTTGCAGAACTTTGCCCACATCAGCGTCGAGCAACCGGCTTCGTTTACCGCGAACCGCACTGAAGAATACGACAAGGACATGGATCCTTTCCGAACTACACATGTGCACGAGATGGACTCCACCCGCAACACGGGTTTCGGTAATTCTTCTGCATTTCGTCCATCAAGAACTCGGGCCGATGATCCCGGCAGCGAGGAAGAAGATTGCATTATCCTCGAGGTACTTGACTCACTTCCCATATCTTACGCATTCCCCATGGCTCCAGTTTCAGCTAATCCGGATCGTCAGGTGTTGGAGCATACCGTACCGCTTGCTGCCGAGCTTGGATCGTCTCCAACCTCTCGAGTCCGGAAGGCTCCTGCACCCGGTGCTGGCCCTAGTGGTGCGCCAACCCCCAAGCGCCAGAAGGTTCCTAGTGCTGGTCCTTTGCGGGAGAAGAAGCGGAAAGCTATCCCGACCTCCTCCGGGTAAGCAATTGGACATCATGGACTACATTTGGCATGAGATGCAAGATTGTGCCTTCCTCCGCAAGCTCCCCCAATATGCACCATACATCATGAGGCTCATTTGCCTCAAGTGGGATGAAGCCCTCCGTGGAGACCTCCTCGAACAATGCTACCCAATCACCATCCACAAAGAACGTAGCCCCGCCGTCAAGAACCACTCTCTCCCAAGGTATGGCAAGAATGCTCCCAAGGATAAGGAGGAGGAGGAGGCCGATAGTGATGACTCCGACTTTGTGCCCAACTCCGTCAAGACCAAAGGCCTCTTCGCCAAGCTCACCGCTCGCCTAAAGAAGTCCTTTTGCTTCAAGGAGGATCTCCAAGATAGGATGTACCAAGCCCACGTCGACAACAAAAAGATCCATCAAGGACAAAAGGCGATGATGGCTCATATGAATCTCCCTATCTCTGATGGCTCCGAGAACAACATCACCCCTCCCGAAGAGTGGAAGTCCAAGCACACTTGGTCAAGCTCCGAGGAATCCATCCTCGAGCGCATCGTGCGCCCCTCTCCACCACCTCATGGCAAGGCCCACGTTCAAGACGAAGATGAGGATGATGAGGATGAAGATGGTGATGATGACGACGAGGGCGATGAGGAGGACAAGGAGGAAGAAGACGAGGACAAGGATGCCGAGTGATCCCCTTGGGGCGTTAGCATGCTTCCTCTCCCTTTTTGGTGTTCCGATGCCAAAGGGGGAGAAGTTGCTCTATTAGGACGGGTATTTGCATGGGGATGCCAATGGCTCGGTGCTTCATTTTGGTTTTTCGGCCTTGGCATCATCCTTTATCCTTAGTTATTCGAGAAAATCATTCGTATGCTTGCTAGTTTGATTCTCTATTAGTGGATCTCCCCCGGTTTGTAATAAGACCTATTCGTGGTAGCCTATATTGGTTCTCGGTTTTCATCTATTGTGGCTACACCAATTCTATGGAGGCATTACTATTGAAAGTTTGGGTTTTCTCAAGGCAAAGGTATGACAAATTCACCCAAAGCTCCTTGCATTATCATGTGTTGCCTCCATAGTGTGCATATGCTATATAGACATGTCAAATATCCTTGTTGCATATGCGCTTGGTTTGTAGAATCTAGGGGGAGTTATTTCTCTAGGATGTGTGTATTTGTATTCAAATGCACATTCTAATTATGCACACGTCTAAGGGGAGCTCCATCTAGTTTTTGCAAATCTAGAACCTTATCATAATATCTTATGCTATATTGCAAATTCTTATGTTGTCATCAAACACCAAAGAGGGGGAGATTGAAAGAGCAAGGTCTACACCTCGTGTTTTGTGTGTGTGATAACAACACTTGAATGAATTTAACCGTGTGCATAGATTGTCTTTGATAGATTTGCAGGGCACGGTTCCCTCGCTGAACACCTCATGATCGGAAGACACAAGCGTAGATTATAGGTTTTCTGGTTTTGTGTGTGTGTCGCGAGGTGACGTGGTTGGAGAGGGAAAGAGAAAAATGCATAATCTGCCTAACCGGTACTACTGGTACCAGGAGCGGTAGTACCGCTACCCTACTGGTACCGCCCTGTTGTACCGCTCTGGGACTTACACGTGAAAATACCCACAGAGTGGATTACGGTACCTTTATGGTACCATGAGCGGAAGTACCACTCACAAGCGGTAGTTCCGGCATGATACCGCCTAGGTACCGTAATTCAAGTTACTGCACTACCGCTCCGGTACCGCTGAGGTACCGGATGGAGTCCGGGACTCGCAGAGGCCATGGCGGTACCATCAGTGGTACCACCAACGGTACTACCGCTTCGAGCCCACGTGGCGAATCTGCGGGCTGATTTAAAACCCAGAGCGGTACTACCGCTTGCCCAAGCGGTAGTACCGGTTGTGCGGGATCTGCACATAACGGCTGGATTTGGAAGAGCCTATAAAAGGGCCCCTTCTTCCCCAGCTCGGTTTGATCTCTTCTCCCTCTCTCTCCTCCATTGTTTCTGATCCCAAACCTTGAGGATCTCCCCACCTACCCAACCAATCTTGCCCAAACTTTGTGGAGTGGTGGAGGAGGCCCCGATCTATAGTTCTACCAAGAGAGATTTCACCAATACCAGCTAGTCCTTAGTGGATCTTGGAGTTAGGGTTCCTATGGTGGGATCTTGGAGGAAGTGCTCCTATGGAGGCTAGCTTGGAGTTTTGCTAGCCCCATAGGGTGTTGGGAGCCTCCGGTGTTTGTGGAGCTCGCCCCAACCTTGTGAAGGAACCGCCGCCTCGACCACTTAGTGGAGAAGGGGAAGCTCATTCGTGGGGTTTTCTCGAGGAACAAGGTGAGGCCTTCCTTTGTGGTGTGGCCGCCTAGCCTTCGTGGCTAGAATCTCCTCAACGCAGACGTACTCCCTTTTGTGGGAGAAACTGCGTGAAACAAACCTAGCCTCGTCTCCGCGTCCCCATTTATCCCGCTCCCTAACTTTACTATCTTGTTTGGATTCTTTGCTTGTTGCACTAGCCTAGGATGATACTAGGAACACCCTATCACCAAAGCTATCACCTTTACTTCTGCATCGCAAAAAAACTGAAAAAGACATAAAAAATTGTGTAGCGCCCATTCACCCCCCCCTCTTGTTCGCTACGATCCATTCAACTTGGTTTAACCCCCATGTCTAGTTCTTCTTCTTATTTGCAGGTTTCAAGCTCAAGATGATCCAATGACAAATCCTTCCAAGACATTTAGTTTAGGATCTAGGATAGAATCCAATTCTTGTAATCTTCTTTTATTTTGTTTATTATTCCATCCAATTATTGTAATTTCATTTTGTTCTATTTATTATTCTTGCAATTTTTGTATGATAAATATTGTAAAGACAATGTAATGTGTGTATATGATCAATAAAGTTCAAATTTTGCTTATGAGCTTTGGTGTAATATCAATATTTACTTATGAACTCTTTGTGTATGTGTGATGTGATTTGAATTATGAATTCATAATTCATTTTTATAATGTTTACTTATTATTTCTTTAGTTTGAATTCAAATATGAATTGTCAATTCAAATAATCTCCCAAAATTCAACAAGTTGCAAAATAGATCATGTCGAAATTCTTAACACTCACATTGCCTAATCCTAATAGCAACGAGAGAGAACCTTGACCCCCCTTAGGTTTTTATGCAATAAGGCACGAAAATTTCCCGCGTTTTGCGATGAAATGTACATCCCATTTCTAAATCTACCCTTCGGTGTTCCTATGTTCTGGGATATTACAATATGTATGAACTCACCTTTATATGTTAAATATCTTTAAATTTCGCTTATGTTTGAACGAATTTCGCCTTGTTTTGTCTGAATTCGTCGTTATTTGTCAAAAAAATTCATCCATCCTAGGCTCGCCGCTGGGAAAATGGGCCTCCCCAGGCCAAAAATTACATCCATCCGGCGCTAAATAGAGCCGGATTTCGGCCTGGGGAGCCCCAACGGTTGGAGATGCTCTAACATGCGGGTGTTGCCTCCGTTGTCGATGGAGTATGTGGGTATCCCTAGTAGTTAATTAATCTTTGTCTCTTATATACAATTATGTTTCTACCGATTATAAGTTTTTCAGGTGCATTGATTTCAAGACTTTTTTTAAAAAATGTATCGACCCTTGCGGCGACGGCGGCGCGCCGCCTAGGGAATCCAATGATGAACCCCTCCAGCGCCCTCTCCTCCGTCCTCTCCTCACTCCGCCGCCGCCAAAGGCGTCGCCGGCCAAAGGCTGCTCGATGTGGCGGCGGCGGGGCGCCCGCTGGGAGCGGCAAGGGCTGAGAGGCGGCGCCCTCCACACCTCTGTATCTGCTGAGATGCGTGGCGTGACGTCGGCCGGAGCTGCTCGCGGTGGCGAGGTCTCGACCTCTTCTTCAACGACGAAGATGGCCGGTGGCGCTGCTGCATCTTCTAGGTGGCGGGGCGGCGGCCCCGGGCATGGCTGTGGCGCCTTTCTCATCCGGAGGAGGACGACCAAGATGGGATCGAGTGTGGTGGATCTTGGGATCCAACACTGATCTCCGGCGGTGAGGATCCTGACAGGGATGAGGTTGGAGTGATGGGGCAGCCGGTGAGAACCGCACCTCAACCTCGATCTTGGTGGATGATGGCGGCGTCGCTTGACGTCGTTACCTTGTCGGAGGCATCGTATTTGCGTGTCTCGTCATTTTTCTCGGCTTGGCATGAATAATGGTGGCTGTCCTAGGATTCCTCTCGCGCCAAGTGAAGATCGGTCGGATGCTTCTTCTTGCCGGGTTGGCTGGATTGTCATGTTACGGGAGGCCCTGCCGGTGAAATTCATTGTGCGATGAATGCCTGAAGATTGCTGGATTGGGTGCTTTCAGTCGTGCGCACCCATGTTTTTTATCTGACCGTTTGGTTTCAGAGGGAGCGCTTTGAAGCTCTGCTGGCTGTTAATATCATGAAGTTTTCTTTCCGTGGTGCTGGCGGAGAAGGTCATGAAAGCCGAGGTCGGTGGAAGAGCAACAGTGGTTGGATCTTGGTGGTGAGGTGGAATTAGCTTGGAGCTTCGTGACTTCGAACATCGACTTGTATGTGGGCCGACTGCACATGGGAAGTTCAGAGTTCTATCTTTCAAGGTGAAAATCCAAGGTCTGCCCTTAACTGGTTGTGCCGGATAATGTTCTTGTTGAAGATATTGTTTTGAGAGAGAGGACTTTCTTCAGGGTGAAAACCTAAGATCTGTGAACGGCGATGACAGCGTGTGTGCACTGTTTCCTTCTTGGAGGCGTCGCTTATGAAGAAGCTGATCTTCTGGTGTTGTCTTTGTTGGGGGGATAACCCCCGGTATGCCAAAGGCATGCCAAACCGGATGGTTTGAGCCATCAAGATACCGGTTAAATATTCTTACCGGAAAATAAAGATAAGAGTTTGGGCTAAGTGAAGCTAAGCCGGTATCCCCAAGGGGGTATGCGGGAACCCGGTAAAGAAGATACCGGAGAGAAGGGCCTGTCGGCAGGACTGATCAAAGATTCTCTTCAGAGCAAGAGGACAAGGATGAGCTAAGCAAAGCGGCTTTAATCAGAGCCCTGGCGCCAAAGAGAGAGATGACGCTGAAAGAAGCCGGAGGACGTCAGCGTCCCTGATTAAAGAAGACTCCGGCGTCATCTGTGATTAAAGTAGCTTTGTAAAGTAGTTTGTCCAGTCAAAGATGCCATAGGGGTTCCTTGTTCTGTAAGCCACCCTCTCCCCTATATAAGGAGAGGGGGTACTGCCTCATACAGGCGCGTGTCCCCAGAGGAGATTAGACGATAGAACTTGTATCCAAGAACTTGTAACCATGTTGAGATCAATGAAGCAAGCGATCTAGTAAAGAGTTCTTCCTCTTGTCTCTCTTCTTGCATACCGGCCTTTGGTTGTGTTCTTGAGGAAAGCATCCGGAAGTTCATCCCATCTAGTCGCAAACCCTCCCCCGAATCCTCTAGCGTCCATTCGGCCCCAATCTAAACCATCCTATGGCATCTGCTCGTTCGCCACGACGACAGTCTTGGTGGTGTCAGAGTTGTTGTTTAGAGTTTTCGATCTTTGTAGCGGGGCTTTTTCTTTTTTATAATTCTTCTATCATTTTTAGCTGTGTGCATCTTTTATGCCATTAGGGCATGAAGTTGTTGCAGACGCTAGATGTAATTGGTATCTACACGATATTAATATATGCTTTTTATCGGCAAAAAAAAGTTAGGAGTAGTTTTTATTAGGGGTGTTGTACAAAACGGAGGGAACTATAGTCTCATGGCCTTATAAGTTAGGAGTATATTTATTTTGGTGGAAATTGTTCGGTCCAATCCCATTGAGCAGTATGCTAATTCCATCTTTGTCAATAAGGCCCAGCCCATGTATTCCATTGCTTCCGTCTCTATTCTCTGTGCTGCTTCTCCCACTGATTGCACTCAGTCCCTCCCGTGGAAAAAATCCCCATTCCACCATGTGCGACAAGACGGCCGTCGGCCGGCAGCTGCCGCCGTTCGCCGGCGGAGGCTGTGCTGCTTCTGCCTCCTCCCATATATTACCTCCAAGTCGGGTTTTTCTTTTCAGAAATAAAATCTCCAACCCACAATGAGCGACGGGGGCGGCGACGAGACGGCCGGAAGCTGCCGTCTTTCGCCGGCGGAGGCGGCGCCGCTGGACTCCGAAGCTATCCTCGGCGAGATCCTACTCCGACTTCCACCGCAGCCCTCCTCGCTCCCCCGCGTCTCCGCCGTCTCCAAGCTCTGGGGAAGCCTCGTCACCTCCGCCGCCTTCCACCGCCGCTTCCGCGCCCACCACCGGGAGCCCCCCATCCTCGGCGTCTACGGGGAGACCTCCGGAGACATCGTATTCACCTCCGTTCTCGGCCCTCCCGACCGCATCCCCGCCGAGCGCTTCGCCCTGCCGGTCAGCGCCGACGACTTCTTCGATAGCTGGAACCTGCTCGGGTGCCGCCACGGACGCGTCCTCGCCTTCAACCGGGTACGGCTTGAGCTCCGAGTTTTTCACCCTGTCTCCGGCGACCTCCGCGTCGTGGCCCTTCCGCGGGAGTTCAATGTGGCTGGGTACGGCCATGGGTTCAGCACCAGTGGAGCGGTGCTCTGCGTCGCCGGCGACGACAACCCGGGCCACGTGCACGGGGGCTGCCACTCGAGCCCCTTTAAGGTGGTCTTGGTAGGCACATTCCACGGAAACCAGCGGCCAGCCATTGCCCGCGTCTACTCCTCTGAGACCGGCTTGTGGGGAGATCTCGTGTCGACTCGGGGACCATGTGGCGGTTTCTTCGGCGGTCACCCTGGCACCCTCATCAGAAATGCCATTTACTGGTGGCTACATGGCTTCGATATTGACATACTCGAGTTCAATTTGGTTAGCAAGAAGTTAGCTGTGATCAAGAGGCTTCCCATCGCGGGCGCCGAGATTCGCAGGGCTAACATGAGGATCATCCGGGCAGAGGACGGCGATGTTGGCATCATCATATCCATGTACCCAAGCTTCCATTTGTGGGACCACAAGGTCAGTTGTCATGGTGTTGGCAAGTGGGTTCTGCGCAAGACTGTTAACCTGCAAAATATCATTGGTCTACCGCCTTCGACTAATGCACCGATCGTAGCTATAGTGGCGTATGCTGAGGATACTGATGAGATCTTTTTACTGGTGCGCGGCGCTGGAGATCCATACAGGGGTTCCTTGATCATGGTTCAACTTGAGTCGATGAGGGTCAGGGAATATCGTGGAAGCTTTTTGGAGGATTCCTATCATCCTTTCACAGACTTCTTTACTGCAGGTAATTGCTTCTCTATACATTACAGGCTGAATATGCTTATTTTGCATACATTCTTTCTGGAATGCCTCTACTGTGCTTTGAAGTGTTTACTAACTTAGCTATCTTTGTCATGTGTGCTTGATCGATAAAATTAGCAGCTGTCTTCTTTCTCTTGATCTAGTTTAACTTTATCTTAACATACTATTTTGAGTGATTTATTATGTTATATCAGTGCTGCGAGGTTAACATACATTACATGTAAAACCATTGTGAAAAGTTATAAATTTGGTTTAACACAATTTGTAGTCTACCCGCAAAAACAAATTTGTAGTCACAGGCACCTTCATGGTAAATCTTACGACTCAAATCCATACATACCCTGCTCTTAATTCTATGGGGGACAACATTGCTTCTCTCCACACAGCTTTCTTGTACCAAAAGATTCCCTATCGTCCGCATAACACTTGGTAAGATGATATGTCAAACCTCAGCATGTTTCAGGGTCGTGCTGCTGATAATGCTGCTTGTTTTTCATGTATATTTGGGCTTCTTCATTCCAATTGTTGCATGTTGACCGAGTGGGTGGCCGAAAGCTGTAGAAATTTACACTTTTTTTTTTTGAACTGGGCTACGGCGGGCTTACGCCAGCCTGAACATTAATAAAAACAAGCGTACAGGGGATCATTACAACTTTTTAGAGGGAGGAGGGGAGGGGGGGGGGGGGACCTCAAGGCGGGTCGAAGTTATTACACCAATTATTTAGAGAGAGGGAGGCGGAGGGGGTGGTACATCTATGAGCCCAAAGTCTAATGTCTTGGATGCATCTGCGAAGGACCATGGTAAGGTCTTCGTCCACTCCAGTGAAGGTCTTGGTGTTGCGTCTCTTCCAGATGTTCCAGACGATTGCGGTGCTGATGGTGGTTTCTTCGAAGGTTCTGCACCGCGATGACCAAAGGTCCTGGAGGTCAGAGGGAGGCCGAGCTTGGGGGTCCTGAAGGAAAGAGGCCCACACTTCGCCGGCGCGGGGGCAGCGAAGGAGGAGGTGATCGGTGTCCTCATCCTGAGGGCAGAAGAGGCATGTAGCCGAGGCCCCGAGGCGATGCCGGAAGCGGCGTTCATTGGTTGGGAGGCGCCTCCTCACAGCAAGCCAGCAGAAGATTTTGCACTTAAGGGGGGCAGCGCTTTTCCACACCTTCTCCGCCATCACGTCAATCTGCAGGTGCCTGAAAGAATTGGAGTAGACACTTTTGTTCGAAAGCTTTTTGTTAGTGAGACGGTCCCAACGAGAATCCTGGGTGTCGCCGCTAAGAACCACAGAGCTAAGCTCGATAGCGAGGCTTCGAAGGTCAGCTTCAGCGGCCTGCGACAGGCGTGGTTCCAGCGTACCGCGGAATCCAGGAGTCAGGGCTGTGGCGACGTTGATATCCACGCGGGTGGAGTGGGAGAAGAGGTTCGGGAATTGGTCCTGGAGGGTAAGAACGGCCTCTTGGACGGACCTCTGGCTCGGAGAAATTTACACTTGTGAGATTGATATTCAATAATTAAGTTAGCTAAATTTCTAAAAAAGTCTTACTCCTCTCTTTGTACTTTCCTTGTTTGTTTTTGGATTCTGGATACCTTTGTTGGACATGACCCACCTGACTAGTATCTCTTAACTTAACAAGAAAATTGATCATGTGTCACTTAATTGATATGGAATTGCCATTGTGCCAATAGGAGTTGTAACCTCTCATATGCCCCTAAGTCGAGATGCCAATTTGTATTTTATCATCTTGATATTTAGAGTCACTTGGGACTTGTCTGCATGAAAAGACTAAATTACCTGGCAAGGTTGGTGAGCAAACTGTTCACAGAAAAATTAACTAATAACTGATTACTGAAAAGATCTTCCTTGCTCTTAGAACCGTTTCTGGATGCAAGGATTATACTGTACTATTTTTTAAGCAAAATATGCAAGGTGTGAGGGTGATATCTATGCTACTTGATCTACTTATCTCAAACTTATGTTAGCACTTTCTGAAGTTTGAAATAGTTAGATTTGATCTTAATGGGAATCTCGTGAGTCCAGAAAACAAAAGAATGTGACACTTCTTTTACGGAAAAGAATGTGGCTTCATTTAGGATCATTTTTAATCGGACATCAGCAATGCTCGGTTGGATTTGAACCATACTTGCTTGTTCCAAAACACTGGTTTTGTGCTTTTTATTTTCTTTTTTAAATACTACTTTCTCTTTACCTAATATTGATGTAATGATCAAATTCAAAGATTCAGTCATAAATTCTTTACCGTGAAGTTAATATTTTCCTGAGTTATATAACTAACGAAATCGGTTGCTTCACAGGTACTGTTGGAACTCGAAGTATTCCAGTCACTGAGCCAAACCAGCCTTTGAGTCACTGAAGCAGCGTGCTCTAACCGTATACCATATCGTCATACATCTATGTGATCCTCTAGTTTCCCGTGATATGTATATATCTTATAACCTGGTCGATTCAATTATATGCTTTACTCATATGAAGGAGGTATCCTGGGGTTACTGTGATAGAGTGTTCTGTCATTTTGTCCAATGTCCCTTTATTATACTAGTTCCATGTAACATTTTATGACTGGTCTCACATCAATCTTGCAGCTGCAGTGCCTGTGAATTCTGTATTCTTCTTCCGGCTTCTTATTCTGGAATAAGATGTCTTTGTGCTAGTTCCTTCTGGCTGCTGCTCATAGGACATAGAATCACTAACCCTGTTACATCATATGAGTAGATGATGTCGCTGCCGTGGATTTGAAGTCTTCGCTGCATGTTTATCCCTTTCATTTGTTTTGTTTTCTCGGGCCGCCACCATAGTTTTGATGTGAGGCTGCAGATCCCATGGTTTCGAGATTCAAGGGCTGGAACTGTTTATGCTTATATTAGCTCAGTAATCATTTGGAACAATCAATTGCACATTCCGGTCAAGGATTACACTCTAATCTTTGCAGCTGCAAATCATCCAGTTGTTTCACAATCTAGATGACCAGAGTTTGGGCTGGAACCTTGAGATGGTTGACAAGCAAGTTGATGACTCAGACAGAGATGATGAGTGAATGAAGAAAAGATCAAGCTGGTTAGCGAAATCCTGGAGAAAGATGCAGGCAAAATATTGGCTCAACTCAAGCCGGCAGGCATGCAGTACCGAACACTGACAGAGATTTGAAACAGCCTGGGGTTACCTGTTGAGAGAGCCTTGGCACTTTGTCCCTTCTTCAACTCAGCTGATCTGTCAGTATTAGTTTAGACTACTCTCACAGCAATCCTAAAGCTTTAGTACCTTATTTGTATTGATAATCCTATCCGGTTCGAATTAAAAGTGTCTCTGTGTGCTAGCTTCTACTTGTTCCTATGAACCAGCAACTTAGTGATAAGCCTTCTCCTTCAAGAATCTATATCTCGTGTCCTCCTATTAAAGTGTAGGCTATTCCTCTTTTTCTCATAATATTCCAACCATAAAAATCTCCATATATAAAGGTTGCCTCCGGTGAAGTTTGGCCTGTTTAATGATGTTCAATCTATTTCCTTGGTGTTGCCAATGCAAGCCGAGGATATTCCAACAAGTACTGAAACTGAAGATGCAGTGGAAAAGGAGGTGTTTGACTGTCTCTTCAGGTGGAGCTAGACATAGGATGCAATTAAATCCAATGTCCAGATGGTGTTGCCTTCTCTTTAGCATGTTCTTTCCCTCGGATGTTCATAGAGAACCAATTAAGAAAAGATAGAAACAATTGTACAAAGAGGGTCATGTTTTTTATTGACGGGTAACTTTCAGAGGAAACTCCATAGCATGTTCTTTCCCACGGATGTTCTTAGAGAAACCGTTAACAAAAGAGAGAAACAATTGTACAAAGAGGGTCATGTTTTTCATTGACAGGTAACGTTCAGATCATTTCTAGTCGCGTTCCCCGAACAGTGTTAGGCAAAAACATCGGATCGGACGAATGGGGACGTCGTTTGGTGGTGCTGTCTTTGTGAGACACTCGATTCCACACTCCCCCCCCTCCCCCCCCCACACCGCTCTCCTCTCGCTACAGTGCCCTTGAGAGACCACCGTCTTTGACCGGGCCGCCGACGGCCGCTCCGCCAGATTAGCTGGCCGGAGTTGGTTTAGGTTGGCGCCGGAGTAGATTAGGTTCCTAGATCTGTAGTTTCTTGGTGTTTTCCGGCCTCTGCCGGCGTTTTGGGCGTTCTGCCCCTAGTTGAAGGCGGAGCTTCGGATCCCGGCCGCCGGATCCATGGAGCTTCTAGGGTGGCTGCTGCTTGTTCTTCTTCTCCTGCGGCTGGAGGGAAGAAGGAGCATCGGCAACGCCGCCTTCCCCAATAATCTGGTGGTTCTAGCCCCTACTTTTCCTCGATCTCTCGGCGCTGGTGATGCTCTTCTGTCCGGCCGTGGTGGTAGGGGGGGAGCCGATCTGGAGTGGAGAAGCGGTCTTCTGTTCCTCCCCTTTCTGGCCGTGGTGGTCTGGAGGAGGTGGAGCAAGATCTGCTGTTTTTGGATCTTGGAGGTGGTGGTTCCTGTCGTCGGAGCGGTTCGAGGTGGTGGGCGTTTTGGCTGCTCGCTCTCCTGGCCTGCCGAGGTGGCGAGGAGGAGAGGTGCGGCGAACTAGCTGCTCCTCAAGGCCAGCGTCGACGACCTTTGCCTGCGTGGTGCTATTCTTCTGAGTTCTTCCAAGCAGCTGGCGAGCTCGCCGTTGCTATCCATCGCCGTGAGGACGGCAACTCTACAACCTCCGATGAGGAGGCCATGATCTGTCCCCGTCGCGGGTGCTCGAAGCCTCTCTCCTGCGAAGTGATTCGTTCCCCGCAGGATGGAGGTGGACCGCGGCAGCGGATTCTCGTCGGAAGAGGGCTCCCGAGCAGCTGGCCCTTGCTCCTCGGCGGCGACGCCTGGGGAACACCGGCGATTGGTGGCGGAGGCGCCCAGGGACCTGATCGCGTTTCTAGTTTTTGTCTCAGGGTGCTTGTTGTAATTTCTGGAGGGCCTTTCTACAATTTATGGTTTCTTTGTGCAATAGATGCCATAGGACCTCCTTGTAAATTGTACCTGCCACGTGTGATATAATGGAACCTCTAGGGCCTTCTAGGCCCTTATCTTGTTCAAAAAAAAAACAGAATTTCCAACCAAAATAAATAATGATGTTGCAGTTTTAAATGGAGTAATTATTGCCACGCGATCAAAGATCTAGCCATACTCGTCCCAATCAATAGTACAAAATCGGGATACAAATGAAGCCTAGAAGAACAAGTTCGGGTTGTCTTCAGCTGTCGACGACGCCTCTGGAGTCGGCGAAGGCCCATCCAGCACAGCGGCGGCGGCCTTCTCTGTAGGCGTCAATGTAATTCTCGCTAGCAATACCGTTATTGGTGGACTCGCCGATGTCGACGCAGGTGTGCTCGTAGATGTTGATTGTGATGCTAACAAAGGAGGCTGCGGCCATTCGATCGGAGGTTTCTTTCAAGATCATGTCGGGATACAACATATCTACCGCCAGCGTACTTGCGGCACAAGTAGTCTGCCTCCTAAGCTCTTTGTACCCACGAATCCGGCTACGCCTTCGGCATCTGTGTCTTGCCTGACTTCATGAAGGGTGCATTCACACCCTTCTTGGCTAGCGCTTTGACCGGCGCTGTTGGCGATATACCAACTAGGTATACCACGGCAAGATCCTAATTCCGGCAAGTCCGGTGGCCCACCGATGTTGGTGAGGTCTAGAGTATGCAAAGTATTCCTTGCCATACACGTCACGGATCCGACTTACCTTCACCATGGGCCAGATATGACAGCCCGTCTCTTGGCCGGGTCTCACCATGTCTGTTCTCCGGCAACTCGCCGCCGCCATGCACTCGCTCCTTGCAGCGAAAGCTCCCAAGAATCCAGCCAAGAAGACGGCCAAGAAGCCATGGCGTGATCGACGGTACTCCGATGAGGAGATACTCACAAAGGGGAGAGAAAGAGGGGGCAGGTCTAGGTAAGGAATTGTCGCATCGGGCAGGATAAATGAAAGGCGCGGCAGGAGGAATAGAAACGAGATGAAAATTTTGGAATATGACCCAACGATTGTGTCGATGACGCGATAGGCCCACCTAGGAAAAATAATGCACTACAAGGAAAAGCCTTATTGCCGGCGCACCAAAAACGGCTATTGCCGGCGCACCAGAGCCCGCCGGTGGGAACAGGCCGGTGGTAATGAGTTACCGCCGGCGCACCGCCGAGTGCGCCGGCGAGTAACATGAATTATCCCCGCGAACCAGAGCCGAGTGCGCCGGCGGTATGATTTTTCAATTTTTTTAAAAAAGGCCGATCTAGATCTAGATCTAGATCTAGATCTAGCTCGGGTTCGTCCTCGAAAACCATGAAAGTGGCATGTCGTTGTTGCACCGAGGTAGGAGTAGGTGTAGGAGGCCGGAGTTGGAGGTGGAGGAGGAGGTGACCGGAGGTGGAGGAGGAGGTGACCGGAGGAGGAGGTGACCGGAGGTGGAGGAGGAGGAGGAGGGGTGGTGCGCCGGGGGTACTTTATAATTTTTTTCATCCAAATCTAAAACCTCAAAAAACTCTGTTTTCCTTTTCGAATTTTGGGAATCAAAAAAATCGGTAAACGGCTATAGGCGTTGAATTCGAATAGCAAATTTTGCGTAGATCGATTTTGATATAAAAAAGTTTTTCATCGGAGGTCGTATGCAACCAGAAAACCCGTTTTACCGAAAGATGACGTCATTTTGCATAATATATCGAAATTCATTTTTTCAAATTTTGATTAAAGCTAGATTACATAATACACGGGCAGTTCAAAGGATTTTATTTTTTTGGAATTTTCTATCATTTTCTTTTATTTTTTTGAAAACTGAAAAGGCGATTCTCGGGGGGGAGGGGGTGTGGAGAAAAAATTCTAGGCAACTTACCCCCGGCGCACCTCTATGGTGGTGCGCCGGTACCACCGGCGCGCGTAAATGATGGTGCGCCGGCACTTTTTCAAGTAGTGATGTGTTTTTCATGTAAACGCAACAAAATGACATCTATTACAAATTCTGTTTCCAAATTGTCTAGTATTTAATGTGGCATGACATTCGATTAATGTGTTCTCCTTATTTCCGCGTTTTTTAAAATTCTTTGAACCAAACAAGTTCTTATAAATGGAAAAAAACTCTGTTGGAAGCTCGGTTGTTTCTTTCGCAAATTTAAGATTCAATCCACATCAGGGCCACAAATAATAGTTTCTAGTCTTGGTAACAATGTGAAGAGAAACTGTTGGAAATAATGTTTCTTTGTATAAACTTTTGTATTTTCTCTTCTCATTGTAACAAACTAAGAAATAACTATCGTAAATGCTCCAATGCTTCGTGCAAGGGACATAATTATTGTGTAGCAACTTAAGAAATGAATTGTAGATGTCCTTGGCCGTTGGCTTCAGCATTTGGCAGTTGATTATGGTGTTCATTTATAGAACCCAAAACTAGAAGAAAAAAGACAAGAGAAAGTGCCCCGTATGTCCCATGTATCTGGCCTCTTGTTGTCGGATTTTGCTATGTTGTCACTCGGTCCTGCCACCTCAGGGTCTTAAAACTTTCTTTTGGAACGAAGGGTCTCATACTCTCATACTTTCATCTCCTATGCCATTGATGATTAGCAGTAAAATCAGTAGTCCTGTTGAGTACTACCTGCTGCATGCCAAATGTGAGGAAATTAACTGATGATGGGTGGCAAGGCTCTATGCTGCCTCATGAATGCAGATGATAGAACACTGAACATGGTGAGGATTCAGAGTCATGTGTACTCTTCTTTGCTCATGAAGGGTAGCTAGGTCATTCTCACAAGTCAGTCAGGACTATGCATAGGATCTGCTCTTTTTTTTGAGGAAAAGGCAGTCGAATCTGCCGATTAGATAGATAGAGTGCTATGCACAGAATGACTCAGTTTATAAGAGAAACCGGGTCCAAAACCATACATTGCTCGGTTTATACGGAAACCCGAGATGAAAAACAGCACAAGCGAGGAGTCCCGTCATCCACACCGGTTTATACGGAAAACCGAGATGAAAAACCGCACAAGCGAGGAGTCCCGTCATCCACACAACGCAGGCTACCAACGCAAGAAAGATACCTCCAGCTCCGGGGCCGCCGCCCCGACGTACCATCCAGAACGACCTTCACATTGCCCGAAGACGAACCAGACGGGTCGACAAACTCGTTGTCCACACAGATATCCAAGTCGCCACCCAAGCACCATGCTTTCGGGGCCGCCGCCCTGACGTAGCAACCAGGACGACCTTCGCATGGCCCGAAGATGAACCAGCCGGGTCGACGACCTTGCCGCCCACGCAGCCCCAGAATCGCCACCTAAAACCAAGCAGCGACACGACCCCGCCCCATAGGGCCGCTGCCGCAAAGGAGATCGAGGTTGCCGCCTCGAAGTGCCACCACTGTCCAGGACCGCCGCCCCGGCGTCCGCTCCCTCGGCCACATAGCCATGTGCCCCACCGCTGAGAACCCGTCGCACCGCAAAGGCCAAGAGCTCCAAGGCGACGCCCCCAACAAGGTAATGACGCATCCGTCACCGTCGCTCGCTCCCGATGGAGCTTAGGTTTTCACCCGGAGAACCTGAAGCCACTCGCGTCGGTCAGGATCAGAACTCTACAACGACGCCAACAAGAAGGGATACGACGCTCGAAGGCGCTGCCGTCGTCGGCACAGACCGGAGTTGGTGCAAGGCTTTCACCCGGAATTCGAACCCAAACGCGAAGCTTGGGGAGTCGCAGGGAGGCAGGAAGACCATGTCGTCGACCACCGATCTCCACCGCAAGACCATCCACCGATGCACCTCACGCCGCGGCAAATGCCTTGCATGGCCGCGCCCAAAGCCGCAGCCGCTGCTCCGGGGCCGCCGCCCCGGCATCCTCGCCCGCCTCTGGAGCACGCGAGCCGAAGGAGGAAGGCCTCCCCAAGCAGCGGCCACCACCCCAGCATCTCCTCCCCCGCATACGCACGGCCAGGCTCCGTCTTCCCCATGTCCGACCGCCAAGCAGCAACCGCATCCACCATGGCCCGCCTGGCCCAAGCCGAGCCTAGATCGGGCCGCATCGCCACCTCCGCCATGGAAGCTCGCGACGAATCCCGCCGGCACGGGTTCCCCAATCCCGTGTGCAGCCCCTCCCGACCGGAGGAGAAACGGGTCCTGCCACCGCCGGCTCCGCGCGCGCTTTGCCCGACGGAGCACACCGGCGACGGCAGAGAAGGAGGTGGGTGGGGTTGCGGCGATGTCTGGCCAGGATTTGCTCCGCCGGCATTGTCGCCCAGGGGAGGGAGCGACGCGAGGGCCTCGAACGCTAAGTGTCCAGTATATGTACTTGTCACCATAGGATCTGCTCTTAGTGGGATTGCCATACCATTTCAAATGTAACTTCACACAATCTTTGTGTCCACGGTGGAAACATGTTTTCCTTGTGCAAGTACATGGGTCAAAATGGAGACCATATGGTGACATGGATATCATATGAAAATGAGATCCTGTCTCCCAGCTACAAGTGGCAGCAGCTAGCACATTTTCTCTCAGGAAACAATAATGAATACTAAATCAGGCAGTGCAGCTTCAGGACTACTGTGACAATAGTCATAGGATAATCCATGGACAGGTCAGCTGTGTTGGACTAGTATACTAGCAAAGCTGCAAAAGGGACAAAGTGCCAAGCTCTCTCAACAGCTAATCCCAGGCTGTGCACCCTTGATGGCCTGCACATCCCTGGCCAATAAAATCTATGTCTGTCACTGTTGGCTGCTGTAGGCCGGCCGCCTGGCCGGCTGTCCGGCTTGGGTTGAGTCAACCCTGAATTTGATTGCACCGTCTCATCCACCAACTTGATCTTGTCTTGGTTCACTCCTCCCATCTCTGTCCTGAGTCAACTTTCTTGTCAACCATCTCAATGTTTCAGCCCAAACGAATTTGGTCATCTGAATTATGAAACAACCAGCTGCAGAGATCATAGTATGTTGATGAGAGAATGAGATATCTCGTGAGAGGATGATCTGAAACAAGTGCAAGAAAGGAAAGATATCTCATGGGAGGATGATCTGAAACAGCGGAGGATGTTTCAGCCCAAACTTTGGTCATCTGAATTATGAAACAACCGGCTGATTTGCAGCTGCAGAGATCATAGTATGTTGATGAGAGAATGATCCCATGAGAGAATGTCTCATGAGAGGATGATCTGAAAAAGTGGAAGAAAGGAAAGAAATCAATATGATGATTGATGATGAGAGGAGCAGGCAAAAATTCTGCAATCGTTGAACCTTTCCTTTTTTTGGGGGTTTTCAGCACACAATACATTCTCTTCTCTGCTCTTGAGCCTTAAGAACAGCACTAATCGAACAAAAGAAGTTAGTTTTTACAGCTTGCATCTACACAAGATCACAGAGGCAGTGACAGTGATACAAAATCAAAGAATGGTACAGTGCGGCGGAGAAAGAACGGATTTTTTTTGGGTTTTAATCCGTCAAGGCAACTCCTAATCGTCGTCGGCTCAGAAGGAATGGGGCTGCGTCGGCGGCGCGCCGGCGGAGGCGGACCCGGCGCCACCGCTGCGCGCGCTGTGCTCGATGCAGCGCACGACCTCGGCGCGGCTGGCGACGACGCGGTGGAAGACGGCGCGCACCTGCCGCTCCAGCGGGGCCAGGCCGTCCTCCAGCGCCCGGCACGCGCCGGCCAGGGCCTCGGCGCGCTCGACGACGTCGCGCGCCCGGTCCTCGCTGACGGACGCCGGGGACGGGGAGGGCTCCGAGTCAGCGTCAGCATCAGCCGCCGCGTCCTCCTCGGCGATCTCGTCGAGGAGGCTGCTGAGCTCCCGCGCGGCGCGCTCCACGGCCTGCATCTCGGCGAGGAGGCCCGAGGACGGCGACGAGGAGGAGGAGGAGGTCCCGGACGAGGACCCCTTCTTCTCCCGCCGCCTCGACTCCTCCGCGATCCGCTCCTGGAGCGCCAACATCGGCGCCGCCCACTGCGCCTGCTTCGGGGGCGCGACGGCCGCGGTGGCGAGGGTGCACGGCACGGCGGCGGCCAGCGCCCAGGTGGCGAAGGCGAGGACGGAGCTCATGGTGTAGAGCGCCAGCCCGAGCCCGCACCCGGCTGCGGGGGCGAGGCCCTGCGGCGGCGGCGGCGCCGCCATGGCGTGCGCGTGGCGGCCCGAGGACCAGTTCTTGGAGGACACGCTGAAGGAGAGCGCCCGCGCCGCGCGCGAGCAGGAGGGCGTCGTGGGCGCCGCGCCCCGGGCGGCGGCGTCGGGGAAGAGCCTGGCGATGGCGCGGCGCGCGCGCGCGAACTGCGCGCGGTGGAGCATGGGCGCGGCGGCGTCCCCGAGGAGGAGGCAGGAGGCGGCGGTGAGGGCGGCGCGGTGGGAGCCGCGGAGGGAGGCGAGCGCGAGGGAGACGGCGTTGAGGACGTCGAGCGCCTTGACGGCGCGGTCGAGGAGGTCGGCGGCGAGGCGGTCGGCGGGGGCCCGGGCGAGCGCGGCGCCGACGGGGCCCACGGCGAGCGCGTCGCGGAAGGCGGCGTCGGAGGAGACGACGGCGTCGAGGAGCTTGGAGAGGAAGGCGAGCGAGAGGAGCGGGCTCCCCGGGGTTGAGGAGGCGGCGGAGAGGGCGGCGAGGCGGTCGGCGACGTGGGCCTGGAGCGCGTCGAGGACGAGCAGCTCGTCGTCCTGCGCCGGGTCGAAGGAGGCGACGGCGATGGGGCTGCGGCGGAAGCTGAGCAGGCCCAGGAACCCCATCCCGCCGGTGGTCGGCGGCGGCTCGGCGGCGGCCATTGTCTCGTCGGAGGCGGGCTTGGGCTTGGGCTTGGGCCTGGGCTCGGGTTGTGAGGAGGAGGGAATGGTGGGGAACCGCGGGCTGTCCGCGTCCATATATACTGCGAGAAGGACGGCCACGGACGGCTGCTCTGTGTACAGATTAAATCACTACCCCACTCGATGACATGTGGGACCAGATACTGCGTGGGACAACATGTCAGTGAGATATGTAGAACTATTGTGCGTATATGCGGGCTGTGGAAAGGTGGACTGGTTCGTTGGAGAGGATGGGAGGCTGACTTGGTTGGCTGCCACTACGGAATGGACTTGGTGTACTCTCCTCCTGCTGCTATTTTCTCTCTTTCCTTTTCTTAATCCATATATGCTGGAATTTATTATGGCAGATTTATTTCCCTAGGTTGTACTACTCAATATTATCTGTTCGATTTTCATTGATTTGGTTCCATAAAGTATCCTGATTTCATCCCATTTAATTTGATTTTTGGATAAATTAGGATCTCTGGCAATAACTAATATTGTGGATTAGCTGGGTGCAATGCATGTACTCTGTAGCTTCAAAGTCCTAAATAGAGGAGGTAAAAAAATATTGAACCTTAGTTTATACGTACTAAGGCTGGTGCCAACGCGGGCTGGAGGCGGGGCGGTACCGCCCGCGTCGGGGCGAGAGGGAGGCGAGAGGCGGGCGAGACGGTAGCGCGGGGCGGTGGATCCACCGCCCGGCGGTAGCGCCCGCTACCGCCCGGCTGCCGCCCGCGCTGGGGGGAGAGGGGAGCGAGAGGGGGGCGGCAGCGTTGGCAGGTCGGGGCGAGAGGGAGGGGTAACGGCTAGCTGAGGTGGCGTGTTCTGATGTGCTTAGGGGAGAAGCACTCATAGTGAACTTCACGGTGAATGGACACGAGTACAACTATGGTTACTACCTTGCCGACGGTATCTACCCCTCCTGGCCGGTGTTCATGAAAGATGTTACTCTTCCACAAAGTGAAAAGCATCGACTGTTCCACTGTCTGCTCAATCGCCTTGGCGCAAAGATGTCGAGTGTGCCTTTGGAGTGCTGAAGGCTAGGTTCAACATTATAGCAGTTCTGGGACGCTCCTACTCGAGGCGTACTCTTGGGTCAATCATGCGTGCATGTGTCATTCTGCACAACATGATCATCAACGATGAGCGTGATACAAATTTGGAGAACATCTATGAGACAGTTGATTCCAATGTCGGCCCTACGATACACAACAATGCACCACCAAGCCTAGCAGCCAGGATTTAGATGGACAACGAAATGAGGGACTCACCGATGTATACACAGCTCCAGCATGATTTGATTGAGCATGTGTGGGCTAATGCCTAGATTATGTATTTTTTTCAAATTTTTATGTAATTTTTTCAAATTGTTATGTAATTTTTTTTATAATGTAATCGGTAACAATTTTAGTTGAATAAAATAATTTTCTTGCATTACTTTGAATGTTGTAATCTGAAAAAGAAATGCTCATGTCGAGGAGAGAGAAAAGCTGATGTGGAGGAGAGAGAAGTGAGAGCTGGCACTATAGCCCGTGCACTAACACCGTGGAGTGAGAGTAAGATGAGAGTGGGGTGAGAGCGAGAAAAAAAAAGCTTCGTGATGCATTGGCACCAGCCTAAGGGCATCTCCAACCAGGCTACCCAAACGGACAAACGGACATCAAATTGGTCCGTTTGGGTAAAATCTGCTCCCAACGGGCCGACCCAAATTAAAAACGGACAGACGTAGCGTCCGGCACGACCCAAAGCCGGACCAAATTTAGGAGTCTTTTGGGGCGAGCCGGACGAACGCGGACGTCCATTGTATCCGCCTGTGTCCGCGTCCTGGCCCATGTGACAGAGACACAAAATGCAACCGCATGGTCCCAGCCTTCTCTCTCTCCTCTGTCTTCCTCTGTTGCTTTTCCTCCATGAAAAACTTCAACGCTACTCGCCGGATTGGAGCTCACCTAGCCGAGCTCCGGCGCCACCCTCGCCTGGAGACCCCTGTCGCCGCCGTCTCCTTTTTTTTCAGTCATGCTGGAAGTCGCCGGAGCAGAAACGAGCGCCGCCGAGCAAGACGCGCCGCCGGGCAGAGCACGTCGGCCGCGACGCCGCCCTGTGCCGCGCCACGACGCCGCCCCGTGCCTCGCCGCGCCTCGCGCCCTCGCGCCGCCCCCGTACCTCGCTGCGCCCCGCACCCCTCGTCGCGCGCCTAGAGCCGCCGCGGGCACGGGGCCGGCCTCGCTCGCCGAGCCGCCGCGGGCGCCGGCCACGCGGGCACGGGGCCGGCTGCGGTTCGCCTCGCCACCACCGCGTGGGCACGGGCAGGCCGCGCCTTGCCACACCACGCCGCCGTCGGCACGGGGCTGGCCGCGCGGCCAAGGGGACGGCCACGCCTCTCCACGCCGCCGCCGCGCGGGCACGGGGCCGGCCGCGCTCGCCACGCCGCCGCGGGCACGGGGCGGACCGCGCCTCTCCACGCCGCCGCCGGCCGCACCTCGGGCCGCCTCCGCCGCCGCGCGCTGCGGAGCTCGCCGCTGTGCGCGCCTTCGCAATGCCGGCGCTCGCCGCCCCGTCGTTCCCTACTGCCGGCCGCCCGAGCCGAGCCCTCGCCCCGCGCCGCGCTATGGCGGAGCTCCGCGGCCGAGCCGCGCCGCCCCGCGCCATGGCCGAGCTCCGCGCTCGCCGCGCCGCCCGAGCCATGCCCCGCCCCGCGCCATGGCGGAGCTCCGCGCCGCCCGTGCCGTGCCCCGCCCCGTGCCTCGGGCCGCCGCCGCCTCGCCACGACGGGCGCCCCGACGCCGGCCGCGAGCATGGACGGCGAGGCTGCCCCGTGCCGCGCCGTGCCGCGCCTCGCCGGCCGCACCTCGACGGACGCCGCCCCGTGCCGCCTCGCCATGGCCGCGTCGCGCCTCGGCACGCCCGCGCCAGCCTCACACGCGACGCCATCCTGGCGGCGCCGCTGCTCTCGCTCGCGGAGCAGGGGCTCGCGCCGCGCCTCGCCGCGCAGGTGCTGCTCAGAAGGATGGTGTCCGGTTTGCGTCATGTGTGCGGTTGGGAAATAAAAATAGGGACGGACGTCTGTGCGCGTCCGCGCGATATCCGCGTGTCCGCGGGACGACCCAAACGGATGAAATACACTGTCCGTTTGGGTCATAGCGTTGGAGATGCCCTAAGGTGCAAGGCATGGCAGGGCAGGGCAGAGTGACACGGAAATGACAAGCAGCTAGCTGGTGGCAAACACCTGACAGAATTAGGCCAAATACATAGGACAACACGTTGGGAGTTGGGACAGCGCATACCTGGGATCTTTCTCTCTTGTCTCTTTTTCCTCGCGTTTTGGTTTCATATATATATGTCTTGATTGGCTAAGCAAAACCAGCAGCAACCGTACACAACTGCCAACTGCAATGCTCAGGCTCGAACTTGGCCACATACTTCTGCAATACTTCATTTCTCAGGTTTTTATACGAACAATTGCTTCCAATAGTTTTGTTCTTTCCTCGCCTTGTTAGCAAGAACATGCATTATCGTGTGTGCTTGATGTCGACGGGATCTCGACTTTGTGAACAAAACAACCAAGCTTCAAACAAAAATAATGTTTGTTCATAGTCATTGTGAAAGAATCAACCAAGCGTCCAGCAAAAATTTGCTTGCTTCCAAAATGTTTGTACCAGAGGGGGAGGCTATCCCCAGGCAGCTAGGGTTTTAGGTCCTCCGTCGGCGCCGTCGCCGGTTCACCCCACCTTCTAATGGTCTTCTGGACCATGGAGGTGCAGCGGATCAAGTCACTCGCCGGCGGCAGGGTTCCCCTTTCTTGTTTTAGTATTTTCAGTGTCTCCTTCGAGATGGTGAGGCAGCGACAAATTCTTAAAGTGAAAATAAGGTACTTCCCGCTCTATCTTGCTTTGGTAGTGCACCTTGCACTGACGGAGGTGCGCGGAGTTGTGCGTCCGGCAGATCTTACGGGATCTGGTCGTCTTTTGTGTTCATTGGTGTGATTTCAAGTCGGTCTCTTCTGATCTACGGTTGTCATCATTGGTGATGATTGTTGCTCGGTGCGCTGGTCATTTGTGCCTTAGCACAGCAACTACACGTATGTCTGCTACAACAAGCTCTACTACGACAAACTTTGCTCGGCTCGATCCAATGATGGAGGGGCTAAGTACATATTTGTAGTATGTTACTTTTAGGGCATTTTCTACTATTATTTGATGATTACTAATAGATTGGTTGAATTTTCAAAAAAAAAAATTGGTTGCTTCTAAGTATTGGTAGCAACAAAGCAGCAAACGTCGTCCCACTAATCCCCATTTGTGAGCTGTATTGTGCTTTAATTTTGGGTGGTTCTGATATTTACTCTCCTAGTTAGGCCTAACTTTGGGTTCAACGTGGTTTTTCTGATTAAAAAATATATCCAACGAATACATAATTTATTTGTAACATCATTGTCACAGTTAGCCCTAGTCTCTAATTCTTTATTTACACATAACAGCAAAGTTGCATGCATCACTTGATGGAGAGCTTGGTGATTTCGCCATTTATAAAATAATCAAGGAATAGGTCAAGTATATCGGACACATACATAATTAAAATAATTAATCAATTTTTTTGTAAAAAACTAATAGATCTTGTGCACGCCCACGTGTCTTCTAGTTAGATAATATGTATCAAAAGTTGATGATAAATCTCGCAATCTCACAGAATTCCTAGTGAAAATACACGTTTATCCGTACGAGTGGATGGTTGATGTTTCTTGTAAATTTGGGTTCATTACTAATGCATGCATATCAACTCCGTGCAAATGTGAGATCAAAATTTAAAATTAAGTGAAGGAATGCCACCAAACTCCTAATCAGCATGTTGAAGTGATTAATTGCAAAACTCAAGTTTTAAGGGTTTATAGACAAAATGAACCGTTTTCTCCGATTTAACAGCCAACGAAGAGATGCCTTGCGTCGAAGCAGATTTGTGAGAAGGGGGAAACCCTATAGACCGCCTAACGCGGCGAGGAATTGATGGTGTCGCGCACCCCCTTGAGCTGTTGGCCGGCCTATTCCGCTCGTTTTATTTTTCCGTTGTCCTCCACGATTTTTGTTGGCTTTTGTCTGTTTAGGTCGGCTTTTCTGTTTGGTTTTCTGCTGTTGTTTTCTGCCATTCTTCACGATTTTTGTCGTTTTTTTTTTTACTTTGTTTCGTTTGTTTTTCTTCTTTTTTTTCGTTTTTCTTTTTGAACAGCCGTGTACAAGAGCTCCTAGAAGGGGTGCATCTCATAATACTACAAATTGAGTACCACTCACCGGATCGTTTTGACCATTTCATATTTTTATCCAGTGCACACCAATTCATAGAGCTAGAAATGTTCTCTAAAATATGGTGGACCCTGGTGTATGAGATCGAGAAGGTCTCTCTGGACACCACAATTTTCTCCCAGATGCATGTCAAACTCGCTCGAACTAGAGCTGTGTGTGTGTGCCCGGTCATGCGTGCATGCAAGCCCTCATCCGCCGGTCATCGCCGCAAAGCAAAAAATCCTTAACCAGCAAACACACCGTCGTGGCATCTGGTCCGTCCACGGCCAGGTGCGACAGCGTGGCGTTGATATCCACACTTGGATAGTGACGTGTCTCTGCGAGCCGTTCCTCCTCGACCACGTCAAGCTGCTGCTGCCTGCTGGCGTGGCGCCGGAGACTTCCTCGCCGAGCTGGAGGCGGCGTATACGGTCTACCTGGACCAAGTCACGATTTCCTCGGTAAAAAGAATCAATCAATATGTTGCTCCACTCTCCCCTCCTGTTCAGTTCAGCTGACGTCCCCGTGCACATGGGTTTATCGATCAGATGCACACATACTTGAGTCTTTTTTATAGTCGAGACGTTGTTTTCACTCGATCGATGGACACGTCTTTTACCAGGAAGCCGTTATTGAGCAGGACGCCCGCGTCGCGGTTAAACGTGCATCTACCTAGGCTTACACGATTCTTTGAAAGAGGATTGATTTGTTTGTGTTTGTTATGACATAAAACTGAAAGTGGGTTGTGTTTTGTGAAAACTTTATTTGAAGAAAGATGTGGAAACACAACAAGAGATTGTAATTATTTTCCCACAGCTTTTTCCTATAGGCTAATTATAAGCTGGGCGTTACTAGTTTGTCACAACGGAAATTGTCAATAATTAAGCTTTGTATTGTCTAACTTTTTCCGCCGATGCCAAGATCACATTTGGGTGCAGTGGTGCAAAAATTCAAGAGAACCCAGTATGAGAAGCGCTGCCGATGAGTGATAAGCCTAGGCTGAGATGGAAGTTGCTAGGAATAATACCCCACAAAAAAAAGTTGGGAATACTGACGTTTAAACATGTTTCATAGGTGACATGATATATTTTTGGTTTAGTTTTTTTTTTGTTGTTTCTATTTATTTTGTATACTCTGGAAAATGTGTGCGTTTTTATTGAAGCATGTGACATGTTTTTGAAAACTTGATCAATTTCCTTTTGGTTTCTTGATTTTAGGGAAATCTTTGTATGACCGGGTCTATTAAAAGTTTTTTTTAGTGAGGGTCTATTAAAAATTTATGTTCCGTAGTAGCGTACGAGAATTCAACTAGTATAAAATACTACTCGGAATAGGTTAAGTAGATCGGACACATTCTTTGATTTTTTTTGCTACAAATTAAAAGATTTGTGCATGCTCACCTCTCCTTCCCACCCCCTTTTCGCTTTTTGTCGCTACCAGCCAATTATACGCTATCTCCCTCCCCCTCCGTGCTCGTGCATGCAAAGATCAAATTCTTTTGCATCAGCGAAGCACGAGACGAGGATGGCTCATTTGAATTGGACGAATTAGTCCTTCCTCGTAGGTCAAACTTAGAGGCGTTTTGAGAACCGGTTCAAGAATCTAAACGACCGAACATCTACTCCACCGATACGGACCAAATGCCATAGGATCGACCAAACACGCCAATAAGAGCAGAAAACAATGAGTACGTAGAGCTGGAAATGTTTGCTAAAATGGGGTGGATCCGGGGGACAGAGATCTGGTGCCTCAACGAAGGCAAGGCACAAATGAACAGTAATGTGCCTTGCGCATTTGGCCGTTGGATCAGAAATAGACATACTAGATTAAATACTACAGCAGGTGCACAGTAGACAGCCCTGTAGCATATGTACTGTACACAAAATACTGTAGCTGATGTACTGTAGATGCATGCTGCAACAGCAGATTGTTCATGTTCATCTAACCACCGATTTCTGATCCCACGGTTTGAAAATGGTGATAAGGCACCGTACTATTCATTGATGCCTTGCCTTTGTCAAGGCACTCGGATCTCAATCCGGATCCGGGTGCATGAGATCGAGCAGGTCTATCCATTTTCTCCCAGTAGTGAAAGGCGCTGAAACTAGAACTGTTTGCGTGTGCCCAGACATCCATGCATGTCCTGTCACCCGCCGGCCGCCGCCGCACAGCAAAAAAGATCCTTAACCGGCAAACTTTTTCCAAGTTACTACTCGACCACGTCAACGTGCTCCGTTCCTCCTCGACCACGTCAACGTGCTGGCCAGGGGTCGCAGACTTTCTAGCCGAGCTCGATGCTTATACATACGGTCTAGGTAGACCAAGTCATCATTTTCCTCGATAAAAAATACAGTACTCCTACTACTTGTTCAGCTGAGCTCCCCGTGCACAGGAAGAAACACTATCACTGAGATTTTTTCATGGTTTTATTATCGATCGGATGCAAACATCCTTGTGATTTTTTTATGGTCGAGACGTTGCTATCGCTGCACCGATGGATCGACACGTCTTTTACCAGGAAGCCGTTACCGAGCAGGACGCGCGCGTCGCCGTCTGCCCGTCTCTGCTGTACGCACGCACTTCACTTGCATGTGGACGGCCAGGATCGGATCCCACGTCGCGGGCGAGGCGTCATCTGCCGTCGGTGCGTGCCAGCTTGCTCGGTGAATCGTCGATGGATCCGCCGGTGCTGCAGACGTACCTGGCGATCGCTGGTTGTCCGGGCGAACACGCGGCGAGGTCAAGCAAATTAAAGCCCAATATTTCTTTGATTTATTAAGCTCATGATGATGTTAATCGTGTACTCAAAGATATCCTGATCCAGACAGCTGAGCCGTCGCACCGCTCTAGCTCTCCCCTCTTCCTAGCCTGTTCATAGTGGAGAGTAACTTAGACTAGTAACATATATCATGTTACTAGTTTAAGTTACTACTTTCATAGTGGGTAGTAACTTAGATGTGGTGTCATGCAATATGTTATTAGTTATGTTGTAGACTCATATTGCTTTGAGATGTGTGATGTTATGGTAACATAGCTAGTTACCACCCCACTCTCTTTCTTCATTTATTGGTATGCCATGTCACCAAAATGCATTGAGATGTGTGATGTTACCACCTATGTTACCCCCACTATGAGCAGTCTAACCGCCATCGCGCAGAATCATCAAGCCGCCACTACAGACATACAGTACTTACGTCACAACGTTCCTGGGCTGGCCTGGAGTGGAGACTTTGTCGCCGACTGGACGTACACGTAGACATAGTCATCATCTCCTGCTCCTCCGTATAAAAATAGAGAAAATTTCTTATATGACACTGGCTTAAAATCAGATTCCTTATTTGACACTAGATGAAAAATTCTTCCCTATATGACACCTACTGTAAAAAAAAATCCTTACATGACACTACCATTGGTTCTGTCATATTGTGTTGGAGATATGCCCAAGAGGCAATAATAAAAGTGGTTATTATATATCTTTATGTTTATGATAAATGTTTATATACCATGCTATAATTGTATTAACCGAAACATTGATACATGTGTGATATGTAAACAACAAAGAGTCCCTAGTATGCCTCTTAACTAGCTTGTTGATTAATGGATGATTAGTTTCATAATCATGAACATTGGATGTTATTAATAACAAGGTTATATCATTGTATGAATGATGTAATGGACACACCCAATTAAGCGTAGCATAAGATCTCGTCATTAAGTTATTTGCTATAAGCTTTCGATACATAGTTACCTAGTCCTTATGACCATGAGATCATATAAATCACTTATACCGGAAAGGTACTTTGATTACATCAAACACCACTCGCGTAAATGGGTGGCTATAAAGGTGGGATTAAGTATCCGGAAAGTATGAGTTGAGGCATATGGATCAACAGTGGGATTTGTCCATCCCGATGACGGATAGATATACTCCGGGCCCTCTCGGTGGAATGTCGTCTAATGTCTTGCAAGCATATGAATAAGTTCATAAGAGACCACATACCACGGTACGAGTAAAGAGTACTTGTCAGGAGACGAGGTTGAACAAGGTATAGAGTGATACCGAAGATCAAACCTCGGACAAGTAAAATATCGCGAGACAAAGGGAATTGGTATTGTATGTGTATGGTTCATTCGATCACTAAAGTCATCGTTGAATATGTGGGAGCTATTATGGATCTCCAGATCCCGCTATTAGTTATTGGTCGGAGTGAGTACTCAACCATGTCCGCATTGTTCACGAACCGTAGGGTGACACACTTAAAGTTGGATGTTGAAATGGTAGTACTTGAATATGGAATGGAGTTCGAATATTTGTTCGGAGTCCCGGATGAGATCCCGGACATCACGAGGAGTTCCGGAATGGTCCGGAGAATAAGATTCATATATAGGATGTCATTTTATGTGAATTAAAATGTCGCGGAAGGTTCTATGGAAGGTTCTAGAAGGTTCTAGAAAAGTCCGGAAGAAACCACCAAGGAAGGTGGAGTCCACATGGGACTCCACCTCCATGGCCGGCCAACCCTAGTGGGGGAGGAGTCCCAAGTGGACTCCCCTTAGGGGGCCGGCCACCCCCACATGGGAGGTGGAACTCCCACCTTGGTGGGAGTCCTAGCTTGGCTAGGTTGCCCCTCCTTATGGAAGGTTTTTGGTTCGGGTCTTATTCGAAGACTTGGACACCACCTCTTGGGGATCCACCTATATAATGAGGGGCCAAGGGAGGGGGCCGGCCACCCCAAGACCACAACCTGGCCGCCCCCTTGAGTGGCCGGCCACCCCTCCCAAACCCTAGCCGCCCCCTCTCCTCCATAGCTCCCGCGTGCTTTAGCGAAGCTCCGCCGGAGTTCTCCACCGCCACCGACACCACGCCGTCGTCCTGTCGGATTCAAGAGGAGCTACTACTTCCGCTGCCCGCTGGAACGGGAGGTGGACGTCGTCTTCATCAACAACCGAACGTGTGACCGAGTACGGAGGTGCTGCCCGTTCGTGGCGCCGGAACCGATCGTGATCAAGATCTTCTACGCGCTTTTGCAAGCGGCAAGTGAACGTCTACCGCAGCAACAAGAGCCTCATCTTGTAGGCTTTGGAATCTCTTCAAGGGTGAGACTCGATAATCCCCTCGTTGCTACCGTCTTCTAGATTGCATCTTGGCTTGGATTTCGTGTTTGCGGTAGGAAAATTTTTGTTTTCTATGCAACGTTATCCTACAGATGGTATCAGCAGCCGTGTCTATGCATAGATGGTTGCACGAGTAGAACACAATGGTTTTGTGGGCGTTGATGCTCTTGTTATCTTTAGTTGAGTACTTTGCATCTTTATGGCATAGTGGGATGAAGCGGCTCGGACTAACTTTACATGACCGCGTTCATGAGACTTGTTCCTCGTTCGACATGCAACTTGTATTGCATAAGAGGCTTTGCGGGTGTCTGTCTCTCCTACTATAGTAAAGATTCAATTTACTCTTCTATTGACAACATTAGTATCAACGTTGTGGTTCATGTTCGTAGGTAGATTAGATCTATATCGAAAACCCTAAACCACGTAAAATATGCAAACCAAATTAGAGAGCGTCTAACTTGTTTTTAAAGGGGTTTGGTGATGTGATATGGCCATAATGTGATGATGAATATGTATGAGATGATCATTATTGTATTGTGGCAACCGGCAGGAGCCTTATGGTTGTCTTTAAATTTCATGTTGAGTAGTATTTCAAAGTAGTTGTAATAGTTGCTACATGGAGGACAATCATGAAGACGGCGCCATTGACCTTGACGCTACGCCGACGATGATGGAGATCATGCCCGAAGATGATGGAGATCATGTCCGTGCTTTGGAGATGAAGATCAAAGGCGCAAAGACAAAAGGGCCATATCATATCACATATGAACCGCATGTGATGTTAATCCTTTTATGCATCTTATTTTGCTTAGATCGCGACGGTAGCATTATAAGATGATCCCTCACTAAAATCTCAAGATAATAAAGTGTTCATCCTTAGTAGCACCGTTGCCAAGACTTGTCGTTTCGAAGCATCTCGTGATGATCGGGTGTGATAGAATCAACAAGTGCATACAACGGGTGCAAGCCGTTTTGCACATGCGGATACTAAGGTGGCCTTGACGAGCCTAGCATGTACAGACATGGTCTCGGAACACGTGATACCGAAAGGTAGAGCATGAATCATATAATTGATATGATGAACACTTTGAGTGTTCGCCATTGAAACTACACCTTGTCTCGTGATGATCGGACTATGGTGTGGTGGATTTGGTTCGTGTGATCACTAAGACAATGCGAGGGATATTGTTTTGAGTGGGAGTTCACCTAGATTTTTAATTATGTTGAATTAAAATTTGAACTCAATTTGTCATAAACTTAGTCTAAACTATTGCAAATATATGTTGTAGAGATGGCGTCCCCAATCAATTTTAACCAGTTCCTAGAGAAAGAAAAGCTTAAGAGCAACGGTAGCAACTTCACCGATCGGTTCCGTCATGTGAGGATCTTCCTCTCCGGCGGAAATCTGCAATATGTGCTTGATGCACCGCTAGGTGACCCTCCCGTGAAACCGAAACCGATGAAGTAAAAGCTGTTTACGAGACTCGGAAAAACTCGGTACTCTCAAGTTCAGTGTGCCATCCCGTGCGATCCGGAATCCGATCTTCAAAAACGTTTTGAGCACCACGATCCTCATGAGTTGATGAATGAGCTGAAAGCTATATTCGAGACTCATGCGGCCGTGGAATGCTATGAAGCATCGAAACATTTCTTCAAATCGTATGATGGAAGAAGGCAGCTCCATTAGTGAGCACATGCTCGCCATGACCGGGCATGCGAAGAAACTCGGTGACTTGGGAATAGTGATTCCTAATAGACCGGGATTAATCGTGTCCTTCAATCACCGCCACCAAGTTACAAGAACTTTGTGATGAACTACAATACGCAGTAACATGAACAAGGAGTTACCTGAACTCTTTGGCATGCTAAAAGCTGCCGAGATTGAGATCAAGAAAGAGCACCAAGTGTTGATGGTCAACAAGACCACCAGCTTCAAGAAACAGGGCAAGTCTAAGGGAAAATTCAAGAAGGGTGGCAAGAAAGCTGCCACGCCTCCTATGAAACCTAAGAACGGCCCTAAGCCCGATGCTGAGTGCTATTACCGCAAGGAGAAGGGACACCTGGAAGCGTAATTGCTCCAAGTATTTGGCGGATCCGAAGAGCGGCCTTGTCAAGAAGAAGAAAGAACGTATATCCGATATACATGTTATAGATGTTTATCTCACCGGTTCTCGTTCTAGTACCTGGGTATTTGATACCGGTTCGGTTGCTCATATTTGTAACTCGAAACAGGAACTAAAGAATAAACGAAGACTACCGAAAGATGAAGTGACGATGCGCGTTGGAAATGGATCCAAAGTCGATGTGATCGCTGTCGGCACACTTCCTCTACATCTACCTTCGGGATTAGTTTTAAGCCTAAATAATTGTTATTTTGTACCCGCGTTGAGCATGAACATTATATCTGGATCTTGTTTAATGCAAGACGGTTATTCATTCAAGTCTGAGAATAATGGTTGTTCTATTTTTATGAATAATATCTTTTATGGTCTGATGTCTACGTTCCCCCTCCTTTCCTGTAGACAGTGTTGGGCCCCCAAGAGCAGAGGTTTGTAGAACAGCAGCAAGTTTTCCCTTAAGTGGATCACCCAAGGTTTATCGAACTCAGGGAGGAAGAGGTCAAAGATATCCCTCTCATGCAACCCCGCAACCACAAAGCAAGAAGTCTCTTGTGTCCCCAACACACCTAATAGGTGCACTAGTTCGGCGAAGAGATAGTGAAATACAGGTGGTATAAATAAGTATGAGCAGTAGCAACGGTGCCGTAAAATAGCTTGTCGGCGTGTAGTTGATGGTGGTAGTATTGCAGCGATAGTAACGCAAGAAACAAGAAACAAGCAAGTAGTAACTCAGCAGTATTTAGGAACAAGGCCTAGGGATTACACTTTCACTAGTGGACACTCTCATCATTGATCACATAACAGAATAGATAAATGCATACTCTACACTTTTGTTGGATGATGAACACATTGCGTAGGATTACACGAACCCTCAATGCCGGAGTTAACAAGCTCCACAATAATGCTCATATTTTAGTAACCTTTAGTGTAAGATAGATCAACACGACTAAACCAAGTACTAACATAGCATGCACACTCGTCACCTTCACGCCAAGTAGGAGGAATAGATCATATCAATACAATCATAGCAATAGTTAACTTCACAATCTACAAGAGATCATGATCATAGCATACGCCAAGTACTAACACGGATGCACACACTGTCACCATTACACCGTGCAGGAGGAATAAACTACTTTAATAACACATCACTAGAGTAGCACATAGATAAATTGTGATACAAAACACATTGCAATCATAAATAGATATAAATAAGCACTTCACTACGCCATTCATAACAGTGAGTAAGTATTCTGTGAAATATAGCCTAAGAGACCCACACGGTGCACACACTGTCACCTTTACACACGTGGGATAAGGAGTCTCCGGAGATCACATAAGTAAAACTCACTTGACTAGCACAATGACATCTAGATTACAAGCATCATCATATGAATCTCAATCATGTAAGGCAGCTCATGAGATTATTGTATTGAAGCACATAGGAGAGAGATGAACCACATAGCTACCGGTACAGCCCCGAGCCTCGATGGAGAACTACTCCCTCCTCATGGGAGCAGCAGCGGTGATGAAGATGGCGGTGGAGATGGCAGCGGTGTCGATGGACAAGCCTTCCGGGGGCACTTCCCCGCTCCGGCAGGGTGCCGGAATAGAGACTCCTGTCCCCCGCATCTTGGCTTCGCGATGGCGGCGGCTCCGGAAGGTTTTCCGTATCGTGGTTCTTCGTACCGGGGGTTTCGTCACGGAGACTTTTTATAGGCGGAAGGGCAGGTCAAGAGGCGGCACGGGGGCCCCACACCACAGGGCCGCGCGGCCAAGGGGGCCGCGCCGCCCTATGGTGTGGCCCCTCCGTGGCCCCTCTTCGTCTCTCCTTCGGACTTCCGGAAGCTTCGTGAGAAAATAGGCCCCTGGGCTTTGATTTCGTCCAATTCCGAGAATATTTCGTTACTAGGATTTCTGAAACCAAAAACAGCAGAAAACAAAGAATCGGCACTTCGGCATCTTGTTAATAGGTTAGTTCCGGAAAATGCACGAATATGACATAAAGTGTGCATAAAACATGTAGGTATCATCAATAATATGGCATAGAACATAAGAAATTATCGATACGTCGGAGACGTATCAAGCATCCCCAAGCTTAGTTCTGCTCGTCCCGAGCGGGTAAAACGATAACAAAGATAATTTCTGAAGTGATATGCCATCATAACCTTGATCATACTATTTGTAAACATATGTAGTGGATGCAGCGATCATAACAATGGTGATGACATGAGTAAACAGGTGAATCATATAGCAAAGACTTTTCATGAATAGTACTTCAAGACAAGTATTAATAAGTCTTGCATAAGAGTTAACTCATAAAGCAATAAATCAAAGTAAAGGTACTGAAGCAACACAAAGGAAGATTAAGTTTCAGCGGTTGCTTTCAACTTGTAACATGTATATCTCATGGATAATTGTCAACATAGAGTAATATAACAAGTACAATATGCAAGTATGTAGGAATCAATGCACAGTTCACACAAGTGTTTGCTTCTTGAGGTGGAGAGAAATAGGTGAACTGACTCATCATAAAAGTAAAAAAGAATGGTCCTTCAAAGAGGAAAGCATCGATTGCTATATTTGTGCTAGAGCTTTTATTTTGAAAACATGAAACAATTTTGTCAACGGTAGTAATAAAGCATATGAGTTATGAAAGTTATATCTTACAAGTTGCAAGTCTCATGCATAGTATACTAATAGTGCCCGCACCTTGTCCTAATTAACTTGGACTACCGGATCTTTGCAATGCACATGTTTTGACCAAGTGTCACAATGGGGTACCTCCATGCCGCCCGTACAAAGGTCTAAGGAGAAAGCTCGCATTTTGGATTTCTCGCTTTTGATTATTCTCAACTTAGACATCCATACCGGGACAACATGGACAACAGATAATGGACTCCTCTTTAATGCATAAGCATGTGGCAACAATTATTATTCTCATATGAGATTGAGGATATATGTCCAAACTGAAACTTCCACCATGAATCATGGCTTTAGTTAGCGGCCCAAAGTTCTTCTCTAACAACATGCATGCTCCAACCATGAAGGTGGTAGATCTCTCTTGCTTCGTACAAGACGGACATGCATAGCAACTCACATGATATCCAACAAAGAATAGTTGATGGCGTCCCCGTAAACATGGTTATCGCTCAACAAGCAACTTAATAAGAGATAAAGTGCATAAGTACATATTCAATACCACAATAGTTTTTAAGCTATTTGTCCCATGAGCTATATATTGCAAAGGTGAATGATGGAATTTTAAAGGTAGCACTCAAGCAATTTACTTTGGAATGGCGGATAAATACCATGTAGTAGGTAGGTATGGTGGACACAAATGGCATAGTGGTTGGCTCAAGTATTTTGGATGCATGAGAAGTATTCCCTCTCGATACAAGGTTTAGGCTAGCAAGGTTATTTGAAACAAACACAAGGATGAACGGTACAGACAAAAACTCACATAAAAGACATATTGTAAACATTATAAGACTCCACACCGTCTTCCTTGTTGTTCAAAACTCAATACTAGATATTATCTAGACTCTAGAGAAACCAAATATGCAAACCAAATTAGCAAGCTCTAAGTGTTTCTTCATTAATGGGTGCAAAGTATATGATGCAAGAGCTTAAACATGAGCACAACAATTGCCAAGTATCACATTATCCAAGACATTATAGCAATTTACTACATGTATCATTTTCCAATTCCAACCATATAACAAATTAACGAAGAAGAAACTTCGCCATGAATACTATGAGCTAAGAACACATGTGTTCATATGAACCAGCGGAGCGTGTCTCTCTCCCACACAAGCATGATGAACTTATTCAAACATAAAAAAAAAACAGACGCTCCAAGTAAAGTACATAAGATGTGACCGAATAAAAATATAGTTTCAGGGGAGGAACCTGATAATGTTGTCGATGAAGAAGGGGATGCCTTGGGCATCCCCAAGCTTAGATGCTTGAGTCTTCTTGAAATATGCAGGGGTGAACCACCGGGGCATCCCCAAGCTTAGAGCTTTCACTCTTCTTGATCATAGTATATCATCCTCCTCTCTTGACCCTTGAAAACTTCTTCCACACCAAACTTTAAGCAAACTCATTAGAGGGTTAGTGCATAATCAAAAACTCACATGTTCAGAGGTGACACAATCATTCTTAACACTTCTGGACATTGCTCAAAGTTACTGGAAGGTAATGGAACAAAGAAATCCACCCAATACAGCGAAAGAAGCAATGCGAAATAAAAGGCAGAATCTGTCAAAACAGAACAGTCCGTAAAGACGAATTTTAAAAGGGCACCAGACTTGCTCAAATGAAAATGCCCAAATTGAATGAAAGTTGCGTACATATCTGAGGATCACTCACGTAAATTGGCATAATTTTCTGAGTTACCTACAGAGAATTAGACCCAGATTCATGACAGCAAAGAAATCTGGAACTGCGCAGTAATCCAAATCTAGTACTTACTTTACTATCAAAGACTTTACTTGGCACAACAAAACACAAAACTAAGATAACGAGAGGTTGCTACAGTAGTAAACAACTTCCAAGACACAAATATAAAACAAAGTACTGTAGCAAAATAAACACATGGGTTATCTCCCAAGAAGTTCTTTTCTTTATAGCCATTAAGATGGGCTCAGCAGTTTTAATGATGCACTCGCAAGAGATAGTATTTGAAGCAAAAGAGAGCATCAAGATGCAAATTCAAAACACATTTAAGCCTAACATGCTTCCTATGCATAGGAATCTTGTAAATAAACAAGTTCATGAAGAGCAAAGTAACAAGCATAGGAAGATAAAACAAGTGTAGCTTCAAAAATTTCAGCTCATAGAGAGGTGTTTTAGTAACATGAAGATTTCTACAACCATATTTTCCTCTCTCATAATAACTTTCAGTAGTATCATGAGCAAACTCAACAATATAACTATCACATAAAGCATTCTTATCATGAGTCTCATGCATAAAATTAGTACTACTCCCAACATAAGCATAGTTATTCTTATTAATTGTAGTAGGAGCAAATTCAACAAAGTAGCTATCATTATTATTCTCATCAAGTGTAGGAGGCATAGTATAATCACAACAAAATTTACTCTCCGCAGTAAGTGGCATCAAAAGACCACTATCATTATAATCATCAGAAATAGGAGGCAAAGTATCATCAAAGAAAATTTTCTCCTCAATGCTTGGGGGACTAAAAAGATCATGAAAACCAGCTTCCCCAAGCTTAGAACTTTCTATATTTTTATCAACAATGGTGTTCAAAGCGTTCATACTAATATTACTACCAAGCATGCAAATAAGATTTCATAGGTTTTTTAATTTTCGCATCAAACAATCCATGTTTTAAATCAGGAAATAGAATAAGAAGCTCATTGTTGTCCATTATGCCAAACTAGTGTAAACAAGAAACAAAAAGATGCAATTGCAGGATCTAAAGGAAATAGCTTCGAGCACACACACGACGGCGCCGTGAAAAGTACTTTACCCGGAACCGGAGTATGAGTGCCTTTTACCTTTCCTCCCCGGCAACGGCGCCGTGAAAATAGCTTGATGTCTACGTTCCCCCTCCTTTCTCGTAGACGGTGTTGGGCCCCCAAGAGCGAGAGGTTTGTAGAACAGCAGCAAGTTTTCCCTTAAGTGGATCACCCAAGGTTTATCGAACTCAGGGAGGAAGAGGTCAAAGATATCCCTCTCATGCAACCCTGCAACCACAAAGCAAGAAGTCTCTTGTGTCCCCAACACACCTAATAGGTGCACTAGTTCGGCGAATAGATAGTGAAATACAGGTGGTATAAATAAGTATGAGCAGTAGCAACGGTGCCAGAAAATAGCTTGTCTGGCGTGTAGTTGATGGTGGTAGTATTGCAGACAGATAGTAACGCAAGAAAACAAGAAACAAGCAGTAGTAACTCAGCAGTATTTAGGAACAAGGCCTAGGGATTACACTTTCACTAGTGGACACTCTCATCATTGATCACATAACAGAATAGATAAATGCATACTCTACACTTTTGTTGGATGATGAACACATTGCGTAGGATTACACGAACCCTCAATGCCGGAGTTAACAAGCTCCACAATAATGCTCATATTTTAGTAACCTTTAGTGTAAGATAGATCAACACGACTAAACCAAGTACTAACATAGCATGCACACTCGTCACCTTCACGCCAAGTAGGAGGAATAGATCATATCAATACAATCATAGCAATAGTTAACTTCACAATCTACAAGAGATCATGATCATAGCATACGCCAAGTACTAACACGGATGCACACACTCGTCACCATTACACCGTGCAGGAGGAATAAACTACTTTAATAACACATCACTAGAGTAGCACATAGATAAATTGTGATACAAAACACATTGCAATCATAAAGAGATATAAATAAGCACTTCACTACGCCATTCATAACAGGTGAGTAAGTATTCCGTGAAATATAGCCTAAGAGACCCACACGGTGCACACACTGTCACCTTTACACACGTGGGACAAGGAGTCTCCGGAGATCACATAAGTAAAACTCACTTGACTAGCACAATGACATCTAGATTACAAGCATCATCATATGAATCTCAATCATGTAAGGCAGCTCATGAGATTATTGTATTGAAGCACATAGGAGAGAGATGAACCACATAGCTACCGGTACAGCCCCGAACCTCGATGGAGAACTACTCCCTCCTCATGGGAGCAGCAGCGGTGATGAAGATGGCGGTGGAGATGGCAGCAAGTGTCGATGGAGAAGCCTTCCGGGGGCACTTCCCCGCTCCGGCAGGGTGCCGGAACAGAGACTCCTGTCCCCCAGATCTTGGCTTCGCGATGGCGGCGGCTCTGGAAGGTTTTCCGTATCGTGGTTCTTCGTACTGGGGGTTTCGTCACGGAGACTTTTTATAGGCGGAAGGGCAGGTCAAGAGGCGGCACGGGGGCCCCACACCACAGGGCCGCGCGGCCAAGGGGGGGCCGCGCCGCCCTATGGTGTGGCCCCTCCGTGGCCCCTCTTCGTCTCTCCTTCGGACTTCTGGAAGCTTCGTGAGAAAATAGGCCCCTGGGCTTTGATTTCGTCCAATTCCGAGAATATTTCGTTACTAGGATTTCTGAAACCAAAAACAGCAGAAAACAGCAACTGGCACTTCGGCATCTTGTTAATAGGTTAGTTCCAGAAAATGCACGAATATGACATAAAGTGTGCATAAAACATGTAGGTATCATCAATAATATGGCATAGAACATAACAAATTATCGATACGTCGGAGACGTATCATGGTCGAGCACCAGAAAAGAATGGCTTATTTCTGTTAGATCTCGATAGTAGTGATACGCATATACATAACATTGATGCTAAGCGAATTAAATTAAATGATAATTCTACTTATATGTGGCACTGTCGTCTTGGTCATATTGGAGTGAAACGCATGAAGAAACTCCATACTGATGGATTACTTGAATCACTTGACTTTGAGTCACTTGATAGATGCGAAGCATGTCTAATGGGAAAAATGACTAAGACTCCATTTTCCGGTATGATGGAGCGAGCTACCGACTTATTGGAAATCATACATACCGATGTGTGCGGACCAATGAGCGTAGCATCGCGCGGTGGTTATCGTTATGTTCTAACCTTCACAGATGATCTGAGTAGATATGGGTATATCTATTTCATGAAACATAAATCCGAAACTTTTGAGAAGTTTAAGGAATTCCAAAGTGAAGTAGAAAATCAACGTAACAAGAAGATTAGATCTGATCGCGGAGGTGAATATCTGAGTTACGATTTTGGCATGCATTTAAAGAAATGCGGAATACTTTCACAATTGACACCGCCGGGAACACCTCAACGAAACGGTGTGTCCGAACATCGTAATCGAACTCTCTTAGATATGGTTCGTTCTATGATGTCTCTTACTGATTTGCCGTTATCATTTTGGAGTTATGCATTAGAGACAGCCGCATTCACTTTAAATAGAGCACCATCAAAATCCGTAGAAACGACCGTAAGGTATGTCCACAACCATGGATGTTTGGAGCAACTGAGGAATTAACCTCCAAGTGGTGTCACCAATAGTGACTATGAGATTTTTGTGGATTGATCCGTTTAATGTGTGCATTGTTTAATTTATTTGGAATACTCCACTAGTGAGAGTATCTCCCACAAATACTTGTTCATTGTTTGGTATATATATGATAAAACTGCATTGGGAAGGTACAAGAAATGGCCTCTTTAAAAAATAAACCGTTTATGCTACAACCGAAATTGCTTGAGCATAGTGAGAAGTCGAAGTTGTGGGAGCATGAAGGTCCATCGAAGAAAGGGGAATTTGTCCAATTGGACGATGATGTGTCAAAATGAGGGAAAGCCCGATAAAAATAAGAAGTCAAAAGAGAAGCTAATGAAGCAAGACAATGAATGAAGGTTTAGGGACAAAATTGATGAGACGGTGGAATCAAAGGAGATGTTTAAACTGAAGGCAATGGTGCTCGTGGCAGGGAAGAAGAATCAAGAGAAGCAAGCAAGGTGACCAACACTCCCCGTTAGAAAATATAAGCGTGTTTTACAGTCTCATAGCAATCTCTTTCTGCTCCATGCCATGCCATGTGGGTGAAGATTGCAGTTTCAGATTGATTCCTTGGAGATGTATGCGCAGGTCTTTCAACCGGGTGTGCATGTCGGTGTGTACCCGGTCGTGCGTGCATGCCGTCAGAGCATCTCCACTCGTCTCCCCACAGAGCCCCCATGGCCACTTTTTTTCATTCGGACGGCGAAAAACGGCCCAGTCAGATCCCCGGTTCCTCGTTTTGGTCCGGACTTGAGCCTATTTTCGTCCGGACTCCCCATGCCATCCTCGGTTTCCCGGGGGTCTCCCGGGGACTCCGGATGAAGCTAAACCAACCTCCCACGCCCACGTGTCTCCTCTTTCGTCCGGATTCCCCGAGCCATCCTCTTTTTCCCCGAGAAACGCCGCTTGGGGAGCACACGATTGGGAAACTACTCCTCCCCACGCCAAATCTTCCTCCAATCCGAACGAAAATTTCGCCGGATTTGGGCGTGGGGAGCGCCAACGAGTGGGGATGCTCTCACCCCGCGCAGCACGAAGGCAGAGTCATCCAACCGCCCCTATGGACATACGGAGTATTCCCCGTTCTGAAATATTCTACATTGTAGACCTTAAATATATTCTAAAATACTCTACATTCTATTGTAGCTTTTAGTCAATAAAAATACGGAAAACGAAGTGATTCTCCTTTATCTATTGGATGTCACTATTTTCAACGTAGCTCGGATTGCTTGTTTACCAATTTAAGTAGTACTAATAAATGACTACTAATTTATCTGATTCTTCTTAGAATGTAGACTAAAAGAGAACGAAGGGAGTACAGGGAGTACGTCACACCGTTCTGGGCTGGAGCTGGAGAGTGTAGACTTTGTCGCCGAGCTGGACGTACGCATGCACAGACTAGGTCACCATGTTTCACATTCTCCTCGATCGATATAAAGAATGAAGTCCCCACTATACTCTCCCTCTCGGCCTGTTCAGGTTGAGCTGAGCTTCACTCCCCGTACGTGACTGTGAGGCGTGAGCGATAGAAAAACACGAGCAGTACGTACGTTCTTTTCAGGGGCTTACTCATCTCATGGATTACGCACGTACGCCAGGGCACGTAAATAAATAACTGGAGGCCGATGGAGACGTTGCTGATTCCGCAAACAATAGAGAAAATGAGAGAGAGACGACGGCGTCGTATACATGTTGTTGCGCTCGACACGTCTTTTACCACGACGCCTCGATCGCCAGGGATCCATCGACAATTCACCACGCAAGTCGCTGTCTCGACGTGCGTGGACGGCCAGGATCTGATCCCGTGTTTCGGGTGAGCGATCCATCATCCGCTGTTCCGTGCGCGCCAGGTAGCTGGAGTCGGACGTCCCGGTCACGGTCGCGCGGATCACGGCCAACGGGCGGAGCGAGAGAAGTGGTCGCCGTCAGTGTGCTGCGCGGGATGGCACGTACGCACGCGGCGAGGTCACAAGGGCAAACCAAGCCAAGCAAAGCAACGTCAAATTGTCACGTCTACCTGTTGCGCGAGCTCGATCTCGATTAGCTAATTATTAGTTAACTTACTGTCGTTTATACAAACGGAAAATAGACATGTTGTGCCGGAAATCTACTTTTCAACGTGGGAGCGTATATATGCTCCTGCTACGTAGAAACAAATATTTTAAAATGACAAAGAAATATAAACAAAAATTTGGCGTGTATATGCCGGCATTATATGTGCACACACCAAGTTTCGCGAAAAACCAACACTTTTTGTGTCCTATGTAAAATAGACAAAAAAATATCTTGTGAAAAGTCTTTTTAGCACCAAATTTTATCTTTTTTTTGCACACCGTACACAAATTGTCAGTTTTCCGTGAAACGACTTTCTAAACACATCTTAGAATCGTATCGTATGCATGCTGAAGAATAAGTAGTCTAACCATGCATCCACAAGGTGTCGAGCTAACCTTTCAATTTGACCATCAACTTACACACGCTCGATGATTATTACAAGCATATCAACCACAATATTAAAAAAGCATGGATGGTAATGGGTCCCTTTGTCTTAATCCGATCTTTCTATGAACCGTTTTATGTAGGGTTACTACCCGTCATGGACATTTCTCCCTTGCGTGAATGTTGTCAGAGAGCGTCGCACAACATGAGCACACACTAAATTAAGCCTAATAGTTGTGATTCTTGTGAATATTTTGAAACTACAGTTAAGAAGACAAATATGGTGATATTGATGTATCCTTTCTACTTCATTATCTTAAGGCAACAAAAATATCTCGCCAAAGTTTAGCCAACAAAGATCAAGTTGTCCATCAAAGCGCGGAACAACTCCATCACGCTTCCTGTTTAAATATCAACATCTATATATACTCCCCCCGTTCCGTAATTCCTGTCCACAATTTGGACGTATCTAGACATACTTTATGAATAGATACAATTGAATCTGCCACAAGAGTTATGGCGGAGGGAGCATTTTATATTGTCGATGTTGATATGTTTTCTATAGATTTGGTTAAACTTTACAAACTTTGAGTTTGACTAAACTTAGAGTGCGAGATAATTATGAACGGAGGAAGTATGCTGAGAACACATGGGTACGCATATCTTATCTCCTCGCATCCACTTTTTTTGGATTACATTAGTGCTTTGATATTATAATATTTACTCCGATCCATATTACTTGCCACTTAAATGGATGTATCTATAATTAAATGTGTCTAGATAGATCTATATTAGTGTCAAGTACTCCCTCCGCCCCACTAAAAGTGTCTCAACTTGATCAAAATTTGAATGTATCTAGCATATTAAATTTTTGATAAAGTTGAGACACTTTTGATGGGACGGAGGAAGTAATATGAATCGGATGGAGTAAACAAATGCTCCCTTGGTTTCGTAAAGGATGTCACAGATTTTTTTATAAATTTTGATGTATCTAAGCACTAATAATAATATCTAAATGCATCTAGATTTAGACAAGGTTGAGATATGTTTTATAGAACGGAGACAGTACCACCCCATTTTAAAACGTAAGGCTTTTTGGGAAGGCAAATAATTTAGCTTTATAATTTAGTTTTCAAAAATCCTCACATTTTGAAACTGAGGTAGTAACACCTTGTAGCCGTCCTATATATAACTGCAAAATCCTCGAGTCAACTACCACAAGCATCGATCGATCGCGGGCTTCCTACACACCATAGATCTTGGAGGAATATATATTGACACCGCCTTGGTGTATGACTATTCCACCCCTCTCCTGGACGACGTCAACATGCTGCCACGGATACTAAGTTTCATGCCAGGCTGGAAACCTGCACAGTCCACGTGGACCAAGTCCTCTTCTCAGAAGGAAGTCCTCCTCGGCCGATCGAGGCGTTGAGTTCTCTGCCCCGTGAATATGTAAAGCGAATTTTCTATGCCGGGACTATCGGATGCAGAACGTTGGCTGATCGATCGAGACGACGCTAGCTGTCGTTGTTGCGCTCCACACGTCTTTTACCACGCGTCGCTACCTGTCGCCGCCGTCGTCTCTACTGCACCGATCCGATCGAGATAGAGGCCGTCCGTGCATGCCAGCTAACTAAACAAGCTAGCTGGAGCCCGATGGACGTCGCCGCCGGTCGCTCGCTCGCGGTCACGGGAAGTCCACGAACTGGTCGCCGTCGTCGTGCTGCGCGGGAGGGCGCACGCGGCGAGGTCAAGGGCATCCAACCAGGCAAAGCAATCTATGCTATGTAAAACGCACTCGGCCATGATTCCCACTCGATCATTTTCTCCTTTTGATTTTTTTCTCTTTCTATTTTTGATTTGAGAATAGATTATTACGTCCCAGCCCGTGCGCAGGAGTTGGGAGTGTGATTTCAGACTTTTTTTTTATAGAAAAGAGAGCAAAAGCTTTGCATAATTTTTCAATTAAGAAGAAGAGATGCACAATTAATAATGCAAAACTGGGCATAAACCGCTACAACAACATCGACACCATAAGAGAACAACACCAAACATAGTCAATATCTTGATCGACTAGACAAACAAACAAAAAACTCCCTTAACCTACTTTAGCCACGTAGTGACGCCACCTAGAACATCATATATTAAGCAGCTGCATAAGCTTTTCTCGCAATGCGCCTCTTCTCTCTTACCCTTCCATTTCTGATTATGCCCTTTGAAGCCTTCTCTACCAAGACACAACCAGTCTTATTGCCATATCCAAGGCTAACCATCTCCTAACTAGCAAGAAAGTCGCAATTGTCGACCTGGTAAAAATGGGAATTTAAAGTTCGCATCCATAGCTATACACGCATAAAAACGAGAGAAAAGTGGCCGCACCCTTGACCTTTATGCATTGATGCACCATGCTCAAAGGAAGTGAGAAGTGGACAATGAGACCTGTCGGAGGATGAAGCCCTACGAATGGCGCTATAGGACTCGGCCGCGCCACAATCGCCGTCGTACAACCCCTGGGCTCCTCCACCACCGCCACATCCATGGGCACCTCCACCGCCGCCACAGTCCTAGGCGCCTCCACCGCCGTCACAGCCACAACCCTGGGCGCCTCCACCTCCGCCACAGCCATAGCCCTAGGCGCCTCCACCTCCAGCACCGCTGGCGCGCCAGGCGTACGTTCCACCGGTTCCCAAGTGGCCATGGACGGTACCGGAGCTCATCGAGCTCGACAGCGACGAGGAGAAGTAGTAGGCGCAAGCGTTTAGGGTTTATTTTCATGTGTTAAACTATGTAAATTATGTTTTCATCTTATAAAAAAAATGATTCAAGCAAAAAATCCGTCGTGCCGCTAGAGCCACATCCGACGCAAACGGACGCACGGTCGATTTCGACCATTTCGACCGACACAAACAGATGCGCGCGGATATTTTTGGACGCTTAAATGCGTCACCCCGTTGGAGATGGCCTGAGCATAAGAGCATCTCCAACAGGCGCGCTATATAGGCCGCGCGGCATAAAAACGTCCGATATAGCGCGCGCGGGAGGAAATGCGGCGCTCCAGCAGGCGCGGTATACGGCGTGGCGCTGTAAAAAATTTAGGGCGCGCGGCGTTTTGCACAAAAGGGAGCGGCATATCTGGCGCGTCGGCTACAGCGCGCGGCAACGCTCGTCCAAACCGCGAGAAGCCAACGGCTGGAAAATTCCTCCCCCCCCCCCTCGCGCCCTCATTTCCCCACCTACCGCCGGCGCGAAATCCAGCCGCCGCCGGTCGATTCCGCAGCCGCCGCCGCTTCTGCGCGCCACCGCGCCGTAGATCCGCGCCGCCCGCACCTCCTCCTGCCAGCAGCGGGAGCTCCGCCGCCCTGTGCCGCTCGCGCCGCCGCCAGCGACAAGTCGCGCTCGGCACTCCTTCTCCGCGGCGCGCCGCCGTCGCGTTCTCCTCCGCGCATGCGTCACCATGTCGTCCTCGTCGTTCTCGAGCTTGCTAGCAACATGGCGCGCCCCATGGTGCTCGTCCATTTGCTCGGAAGGTATGAACCTCCACCAGCCGGCCGGCCTCCATTTGCTCACAATAGTTCATAGTGAAGTAATTTTATACATATGTTTGTAGAGTTCGTCATATGATTCATCGGATGACGAGTTCGACCAAGAAGAAGAGGAGAACATATCTATACTATTAGCATACCGCGCCGTTAAGAGGCTAAAATTTGGTGGATCGGTGTTCGGTAGACAAAAGTTGTGGAGAGAAAGGATTGAAGGGCATGAGAAGTTGATGCGGTCGTATTTCAATGAGAATCCGATTTTCCCCGAAAGCTATTTTCGGCGGCGTTTCCGGATGAGTCTCAACTTGTTCAAGCACACTGCAACGGAGGTCACCAAATATGATCGCTTCTTTGAGCAAAGGAGGAATGCCGCCGGAGAACTTGGTCATAGCACATATCAAAAGGTGACCGCCGCCTTGCGTATGTTGGCATATGGTATACCGGCGGATCTTATTGATGATCATTTGGCCATGGGAGAGAGCACTTCTATCTTGTGTGTGAAGCGCTTTGTCGTTGCAATTGTCAATGTCTTTGGCTCCACATACTTGAGAGCCCCCAATGCTCAATACACGGCAAGACTTTTGGAGATCAACGCCAACCGGGGGTTTCCCGGTTTGCTTGGTTCTATTGATTGCATGCATTGGAGTTGGAAGAATTGTCCAGCGGCATGGCATGGACAATTCAAAGGCTACAAGAAGGATGCCACTATAGTACTTGAAGCGGTGGCCGACCAAGAGACTTGGATATGGCATGCTTTCTTTGGAATGCCCGGATCTTGCAATGACATCAATGTTCTTCAACGGTCACCACTAATGACAAGACTTGCAATGCGGGAAGGTCCATTGGTGGAGTTTGAAGCAAATGGCCACAAGTACAACTATGGCTACTTCCTCACCGACGGCATATATCCAAGGTGGCAAACATTTGTGAAGCCAATTATTCAACCAAGAGGTAAGAAGCAAACCCAATTCCACAATGCACAAGCGGCGGCTAGGAAAGATGTAGAGAGAGCATTTGGGATTTTGCAAGCCCAATTTGCCATTGTTAGAGGACCGGCTAGATTTTGGGATCAAGAATGCCTTTGGTATATCATGACCGCGTGTGTAATCATGCACAACATGATTATAGAGGATGATCGCGGAAAAGATGTGGATCATACCCACTACGACTTGATGGGGGTTCCCGTGCAAGTGAGGAGATCCGCACATAGGATTGCCCGATTCATTGCCTCATACCATGCCATTCGGTGCAACGACACACATGATGAGCTTCAAAAGATCTCATGGAAGAATGGTGGAATTGGAATGGACAACAATAGTTGCATATTTGTTGTATTTGTTTGCAAACTATGTGTTGTATTGTCTGAAAACCATGTTGTATTGTTGTATGTTGGACGCGTTGTATTTGGTGTGAAGTATTGTTGTCAACAATGTATTGTATTTGGATGGTACAATTTATTTGTGAATTTTTATATATTGTGTGATCTAGTTGGATGCATACTTGCGGGTGTTTGTTGTTTGCGCCGCGCCCGCGCGCTGCAAAATGGCGCGTCCGACGGAGGTGACATTTTACCGCGCCAACGCGCGCTGCAAAATGGCGCACCCGGCGGGGGAGAATTCGCTACGGCGCGCGGTATCGGTTTGCAGCGCGCCAAATCGGAGGTATAGCGCGCCGCGATATAGCGCGCCTGCTGGAGATGCTCTAAAGAAAGGAAAAGAGCAGGTTCAAGCCTCCGTGCTCTCAAGTTACTACTACGAGTACAGCAGTTTCTTTTCAACAACAAAAACTTACTACACGAGTTTAGTTTAGAGATATCGTATAGAGAGCCACAGCGTTTTAGGAGAAGTGCTACGCCTCGTATTGTTTTACAGGCAGCTAGCTTCGAACATAAGGAAACCGGCCAACGCGGCCGCATTCTGTCCGTTTCCCCGATACGGCCATGGCCAATCTCCATGGCCAAGAACGTGTGCGAAACCGTGTGTTCTGGACATCAGCCAGCTCCGTCGCCCACCGCACCCACACGCGCTCCATCGCTTCCACCTTCCGGCCTGCGCGCACAAGCGAGAGCAGATCAGTGTGAAGGCCTAGAGATCTAGAGAGAGAGAGGAGTCAGTCACCCCTCATCAGTAGATCTGCAAGCAATAAGCAGGCCGGCGCGGTGATCGATCATGGGCGGCGGCGTGCGCGCGGTGGCGACAGCGTGCCTCCTCCTCGTTCTCCTCCTCCTCCACGTCCTCCCGCTGGCGGTGGGTGCTTCACGCTGTACATCGGGCTCTACCCGGCCACCTTCCAGCAACCCCAGCTCCTGGTACTCGAGCTAGCTCATTCTTTTCTTCCTCGCTGCGGTCCTTGGTTTTGTTTAGATTTTCCGTTATGATTCATTGTTATGTTACACATTCACGCGCGTCGGGGCACCTGTAGAAAAAGGGGCTTTAATCCCGGTTCGCAACTGACATTAGTCGCGGTTGCGCAACCGGGACCAATGAAGCGCGACTAAAGGTCTCCCCCTTTAGTCGCGGTTGCTTACGAACCGCGATTAAAGGCACGTCCACGTGGCCGCCAGCAGTCCGTCGGGGCGGAGGACCTTTAGTCGCGGTTCTCCTGGCCAACCGCGACTAAAGACCACAGCAGGTTTAGGGTTTTAGCCCCCCTAAATCTGGTTTCTTTTTAGTTTGTATTGTTTTATTTCTTTTATATTTTATTTTGTATTTTATTTTAATTTTGAAGAAGTTTCAGTACACATATTCTATGATACTATATACATGCATATGAATGTACAATTTCAAACAAATTTGAAATTAGAACCAAGAAAATTCAAGAGGAATATACAATATATATTCAATATCGGATGACCATATACAATTTTGAACAAGTTTCCATACGTAATAGTGTTCTCCTTTAGGATGGAGGACTTCCCTCATGAACCATCCTGCTAGTTCCTCTTGAATTGGTCGGAAGCGAGCTTCTGGACTAAGCGTCTTCCGGAGGTTATTCCTCTTGACGTTGTTATCCGACGGCTTCCGCTCAGAGGTGTATCTCCGGATGAACTCACAAACATAGTATCCATATAGATTGGTCCCCGGTGGCTGAATATCCCCAGTCACTGACCTTCTAAATTCTAGCTCTTTTTTGAATTCACCGACCGTTTCATCTGTGAACCGTCTCCAAACCCTACGAGGCAAAGAAAATTAAATGAACAAGAAAGTCTTGTTAGCCTTGGCGCCTCGCCTGGAAACACTATGTACTTCTTTTTCCATAGAATGAACTGGCGCTTGACATCTCCAAGTCTTCTCTCCCCTTCGGGTGTAGCAATGTCAATCTCCAGCTCCTCAAACCCTTGGACTATTTCTTCCACCGTGACACGAGCATAGTCATTTTCAATGGGATTATTGTGGTGGAGTGCTCCAGGTGTACAGGGTAAAGCACTGCCGCTAGCTACCTTCGTGGAACATATGCCCCCACTGAAAAATGCAGCTTCTTCACCTTCCCCTTCACCTTCCCCACCTTCAGCATCCTCCATTAAAGTATCACCGAAATGATCAAGATAGTTGTCATCGATGAAATCATCCCCTTCTTCATCTTCTTCCATTATAACCCCTCTTTCTCCATGCTTGGTCCAACAATTATAGCTTGGCATGAAACCCTGCCGAAGCAGGTGCAGGTGAACGTCTCTTGAGGAAGAGTAAGGGTGTGTTTGGTAGCCCGGGTCAACCGAGAATGACTATCTCTTCTCATACATGATGACCCTAACCAAGTTGAGCTGAGGTGAGATGTTGTTTGGTAGCACATGTACCAGCTGAGCTGAGATGTTGTTTGGTAGCACATGTATGACATGAGATGGTAAGAATATCACCGCAATTGATTTTAGCACTAATTCAATATTTGATCTATGCTAATACTATATCTAAATATAAAATACACACTTTATAAAATACACAGTAATTCCATATTATATAAAATTCACACTGATTTAATATTATGTATTTGTAGATAGCAGTTTTACAAACAGGGGCATTTTTTGCAAAAAGGTCCTTGAAAAAATTATGTCAAAAGCAATCAGATCCAAAATCAGGCTCGGAGGAGGCCCCGCCGGCGCGTTCGTTGGGCCCGGCGGCGCGGCGTCGGCTCCGGAGGTGAGAGGCAGCTCGCTGGGCGGCTCCGCGGAGCGGCGTCGGCTTCGGCGGCGCGAGGACGCCGTGCTCGGCGGCGCGAGGCGACCTTGGCCGCGCGAGGAGGCGCATCGGCGGCAAGCGGTCGAGAGGCGCGGCGGCGGCCGGCCGGTCGAGAGGCGCGGCGGCGGTGGCAGCCAGTGCTCGTGAGGAGTGGCGGCGGCCAATGCTCGGGAGTTAGGAGACGCGGTTGAGATGTGCGAAGAGAAGAAAATGAGGTCTTTTTTTTCGGGGGATGGGAGTCTGGGCCTCTGGGGGGTGCGCGGGTTGCGATTTTGCGGGATGCACTCAGCCAGGCTGACTTGTGAAGCTCGATTTGAGCTTCACAACCGGGCCTGGCTAAGGAGGCTTTTCTGTATGAGGTGGGATAGTTCAGATGGCTTGGCACGGGCTAACAAACACGTTTTTCTCTAAAAATCTCTGTTGAGATGAGAGTTTCGGGTTGCCCCAGTCTACCAAACACACCCTAACCCTTCTGATTCTTACAGACCAACACATGGACAGATAATAAAACCCCCCTGCTTATTCGCATTAGCCATTACGAGGAAATCTTTCAAACCCGTAATGAACTCGCCGGAGAGACGATTACCGTACATCCATTGCCGATTCATCTGCATTATTATAATATAAAATATATAATTAACCATCATGCATTTGTTAAACTAACTAGCTACAAACAATAGAAATTAAACAATGAACTACACACATGCATATTTTATCAATGACACATGAAAGGTTCAAGTTGCTAACCGCGATCGAGGAGAAAAAATAAATGAGAAAGCTCAAGTGTGGCTCGGACACTTCATATCATATTTGTTTCATGCGCTCGGGCATTTCATCGAACACCTTGTGTGCATAAGAGGAACCAAAAGCAAACCCACCACCCCTTGTGAAGATTGTGAAGAGAAATGCTACCAAATGGCTAAGTGAAGTGAGCTGAGCTGCCTTTTATAGGGATAGGCCTTTAGTCCCGGTTGGCCTGGCTAACCGCGACTAACGGCCTTCGGGCCAAGCCTGAGGACCTTTAGTCGCGGTTGGCCGGCCAACCGCGACTAAAGCTCCTCCCGTCCACCAGCTAGCCACCGAACGCGCTGGGCTCAGGTCTTTAGTCGCGGTTCGCCTCCCGAACTGCGACTAAAGTATTTTGGCGACTAATGGGGGCGGACGGAAGCCTCTTTTTCTACTAGTGTCGGGAGCTATATTTCTCGATCGACTTATACTCAGGCTAGCTAATTGTACACCTCCTCCACTCAGTTTTGGACGTATCCTCCCATCGATTAATTGCATTTTCATCGCAACGAAAATGTTTGATGGCAGACAAAAATCCTAATTTTCTCTACGAAGTTGCCCCGGATGTGCTTTTGGTCACGAACTTGCAAATCGTGTTAGGTCAGGAAGTTGCCCCGTGCGAGTGTTTTCATCACTCTATCACACCTTCGGCGACGTGGCCAGTTGGTGTTTTTGCAAATTGGCCTCCAAAATTTTGTTTCTTCTAATTTTCTAGTTCTTAGTTGATGGCATGTTATACTTATACACATAGTTTAAAATAGCCAGCTATCTCATATAGCCGCTATTTTTTTGGAGGCTATAAAAGATTATAGCCGGGTTATAGCGGGCTATTCCATTTAGCATTTTTTTAAAAAAATTAAAATATTTCAGTCATATCTTACCAAAAGAAGAGAAAAACTATAACTCAAACACGATTCGTGATACAACCTATTCAACTATTCAAGGCAAACAAGTATTCAATTATTCAAATCACAAGTTTTATGTAATTATATTAAACGCAAATTCGGAAAATAAGAAATAAAAAAACAAAAGAGAAGAGAAATTTAAACTGCGGGAGATTTAGCGGCTAAATTAGAGGCTAAATAGGGCTATAGCCAGCTATTAGCGACTTTTTCATTTAGCCTACAAATAACATAGCCGCGGCGACAAGTCTCCCGAAAATTAAGCAATAGTCGGCTATTTAAAAGTTTGCTTATACATCAACGGCATTGATCAATGGTGCTTATTTTGCACCGATTAAATGAATGCAGATGATCAAGGACTCAGGCGACGTGTTGCTCGTGCTTTTGTGGGCGTCGGTGATGATGGCCATGGCGCCCTCCTTCCAGCGCATCTACGACCTGACGCTCGGCATCTACGTCCAGAGGTTCTACGGCATGATCTACGACCGGACGCTCGTCAGCAACATCGTCGTCACCGTGTCCGGTGCGCTCGTTGTCTTCGCCCTCCGCGCCATGGCTTCTTTCAGCGACGTCGACGGCTAGCTGCCTAGCCTAGCACCCCACGCGCGCGCAGACCATTTACCTATCATACATCTACGGTAACTGTGCTGATGAAATAAAGCTTGTAGCACAGAGGATTTGGGAGGTTAGCGCTTAATTACTCTAGTTAATTTGGGTTGTATACTACTTTGATCAGTATGGCCATTTTCATAACTGTCATAAGTAGTTAAATTCGTATTGCCTTGGAGTACTTGAGTATACGATCAACCACCCTCGACCATTTTTGTTATCACCGCGCCCTGCTTACTAATGCATTTTTATTTAAATGAAAAAAAAACTAATGCATGCAAGGTAACCTGAAAATGATTTCAGAACAATGGCAATATTTGTTTTACTCCTAGCTCATCGATTATACACGCAAGGACGGATTATTTGTCCGAGATGGATGGAAGTTGCTGTTTGTGCAAACATAAAAGGATAGATGGTTGCAGTTGTTGTTTTTTTTCTAACTGGGATTTTCTCCCCTTTTCATTAATTGCTCAACGGAAATACAAATGTCTTGCAGTTATGTCTACCAACAGCAAATCAAAGAAAAACAGAAAAGAAGAGAAACTTGGTAGGAAAACCCGTTGTACGGCCTTGGCATCAAGACCATACTAACTACTACAGAACATCCAGACTTCTCTTTTTTTCGAGAGTACGCCAAAGTCGTACCATATCTTTATAGAAGGCAGAGCTTTGAGTACAAGAACACACTACCACAAGTAGCACACACACCACACCGGCTAGTCCGAAGACAGCCATCACTGACAAAACAACAACAACACGAAGGACCCTATCCTAAGCTAAAACACACAAAGCCGCGTCTCGACCGACGCTAGACACCTCCGAAGAGCAACAACTTCAAAAGGACGCTCCTTGTCAACGCGCCAAGAAAGAGGAAGATGGCGGAACTCGGGCCGCTCAAAGAAGACATCGTCTCGGGGATGCCAGCAGTGGCGTGCATTGCGCCCTTGCAGCCAGCCTCGAATAGCGTCGAACACCGGAGGAATGCACCAGGACCTCCAAGCCGTGTCTCCAAACGCGAAGCTCCCAACAGAGGAACGATGTCGAGGACACCGCCATCACGCCGATCCAAAGGATCTAGGCTTTCGCCCAGAGACACCAACCAAACCAGGCGAGAACACGAGAGACACCGACATGCTTCGGCGACGCCTCCAGAGAGGTGCACGACACCCGCGGGCGCCATCGCCGCCGGCCCAACGAGTTGGGCAAGACCTTCATCTGCATCGTCGCACGACTCCGAGCCTCCGAGGTTTGGGGCAAACATGTCCATGGAGAGACACACCGCCACCACCGCAGCTCCTCCACATCATGGTCGCAAAAAGCCGTGGTCTCCAGCACGACGGCCCAAGTCACCAGCATCAGCCTAGACAAAAACAGTGCAGCACTCCCCACCACCTCCGGCGAAGGCCAGGCCGTCTCAGACACACCCTCTCCAGGCACTGCCAGCAGATGACCAGGCCCAAAAAACTCAGATCTGGCCCGAGAAGCGCAGACCGAGCCCGCTCCAACCACCAGCTTCCACGCCGGCACCACCGAGAGGCATCGCAGCCCGACCACAACGCCGGGGCGGGCGACCGACGCACCAGGGCACTCCGCCCTGGCAAGGCGTCCTCCGCGCCGCCGCCCCCAAGATTGGGTCTTGCGCCTCCGACTCCTGGCAGCCCCGCCGCGCCACGCCGCAACCGCCGGGGAGCCCCGCTGCTCGACCCCAGCACAGGGACGGCGGCCGATGCGCCCGGGCACTCCGCCCTGGCCACGCATCCTCCCGCCTCGCCGTCCCCGGGATGGGATCTAGCAGCGCCGCCACCCAGCCGCTCTGCCGCGTCCTCCCTCTCCACTCCTTGCTGCCTGCCCAGTCGAGGACCTCCGCTCGTCTGTGGGCTCCGCCGTGCATCGGCGACGACCTCCAGACCCGCGCCACCGACCTCCCGCCACCACCACCTCGCAGCCCTTGTGGCGTTTCCCTCCGTGCCAGGGAACCCGCCAGGCGCGCCGACCCTGCCCGCCGCCTTCGACCGGCCGGGCGCGGCCGCCACCGCCGGCGGCGGCAGCGGCCGGGAGGAGGAGATTTGGGGGCTTTTTCTGTTTAGGGTTGGGGCTCTCCGGAGCCGCTCGCGCGAGAGCCGAGAGCGACCCGGGAGAGGAAGAAAATGAGGTGACATCCAGACTTCTCAACAACAGTCACAACCATCGATCAACCAAAAAAGATACAAAACAAAGAAGACAGTAGCATGCATCAGCAACAC
>NC_061509.1:36123621-36172746 GCF_022539505.1 Lolium rigidum
ATACCTTCAGCCTTCTGTGATCATTAGCCTTCCCGGAACAACAGTAGCCATGTGCGCCGCTCCATCACCAGTCATCATTTCCTGGAACCCCATGAGCTCTGACGCCTTGTACATCAACTGCTCAGCACCCCCTTTGATGAACATCTCGTCATCAGCTCCATATAAACCTGCCCAATAACGAAGAAACAAGCACATAGAGAAGATGGTTACCATAGGAAACCTCACCACCTTTTTTTCAAAGGCTATCAGACTCCAAACATTCCAAATTGCACAGCAAGCTGCTGCAAAAACCAACATATCAAACTTTTTACATGTGGGAAATAAACATGAAACCAAGTAATACATTACCACACGGAATTTGGGCAAGTCGCAATTTTAAGAGCATTGCCTACCACACCCCACACAACTTTTGCATGAGAGCAGGAGAAAAACAAATGTGGGACCAGTCGGTAGCTCGATGCGAATATCTTGGGCTTTGTCCTCTATATCTTGATTAAAAACTGGAGAATGTGGCAATATAGTAGAGATGCCCTCATCATCCTTGCCCACTTGAAAAAGGCGTCGTCCTCGACGCTGGATTATCTCCTCCAAAAAACGGCGACAAATCAGAAACATGAAATGTGGAGCTCACGGCGTAATCATCTCCTGGAAGCTCAATCTTGTATGCATTGTCATTAATTTTCTCTAACACTTTGAAAGGGCCGTCTCCTCTTGGCATTAATTTGGATTTGCGGCGGTCTGGAAAACGATCGTTGCGGTAATGCACCCATACAAGGTCTTCTGGCTCAAATAATAGCTTCTTCAATTTCTTCTTTCACCTTAATGTGCATCTTCTTAACATACTTAGCTCTCTCTGATGCCTCCATATTAGACCGATGTTGACTAGCAAGTGGCAGCATGTAAAGTGGTGTAATGGGCTTGAAACCATACTCCACCTCAAAGGGGCATAATTGTGTAGTGGAGTGGACAGTTGCTGTAAGCAAACTCAACATGTGGCAAAAGATCCTCCCACTCTTAAATGCTCTTCTTGATCATGGTCCGCAGCAGCATGGAGAGAGTGCGGTTCACCACCTCGGTTTGGCCATCCGTTTGGGGATGGCAAGTTGTGTTGAATAACAACTTTGTCCCCAATTTTTCCCATAGTGTCTTCCAAAAATAGCTCGTGAATTTTACGTCGCGATCTGAAACAATTGTCCGAGGAACACCATGCAACCTCACGATCTCCCTGGAAAATAAGTCAGCAACATGCGACGCATCGTCTCTCTTGTGGCATGGTATAAAAGGCTCCATTTTAAAAACCGATCAACAACAACAAATATATAATCTCTCCCCCTTTTAGTCCGAGGAAGTCTTAACACAAAATCCATATAAATATCTTCCCAGTAAGCATTAAGAACGGGAAGAGGAGTATACAAACCGTGTGGATGTAACTTTAATTTGGCCTTCTAGCAAGTGATGCATCGCTGCACATACCTCTCTACATCATGCCTCATCTTAGGCTAGTAGAAGTGATCACTTAACATAGCTAGTGTCTTCTCACGTCCAAAATGTCCAACGAATCCTCCGGTGTGTGATTCCTGCAACAATAACAAATGCTTCCTGCGACAATAACAAACGCATGGACGACTCCGGAACACACAGTTTGTTGGCACGAAACAAAAACCCATCAGAGATATGATATTTCTCCCATCCTGGAGCAGCAAAATCATTGCCAGTACAATATCAATCACACTTGCACATCGAGACGATGTAAAAGTACACTTCTCCTTAAGAGAGAATTGGCAACCACATTTTATTTTCCCTTTTTATATTTCACAATGTAAGTAAAAGATTCAACAATCTCAACCCACTTAGCATGAAGTCTATTCAGTTTAGATTGACTTTGCAAATATTTTAAAGACTCATGATAAGATGAATAATAAATTCCTTAGGCCATAAATAATGTTGCCAAGCCTCTAAAACTCCCACTAAAGCATAAATCTCCTTATCATAGACCGGATAATTCAATAGGGCAGCCTCAACTTTTCACTAAAGTAGGCAACCGGTTTACCTTCTTGCATCAAAACACCGCCAATACCAACTCCACTAGCGTCACACTCTATTTCAAAATTCCTAGTGAAATCTGGTAAAACAAGTAACGGTGCTTCCGTTAGTCATCTCTTAAGCAAATCAAAAGCATCTTGAGGTGTTGGCCCCCAAGTAAATATATTCCTTTTTTTCTTAATTCATTGAGTGGGGCTGCAATAGTGCTAAAATCCTTCACAAATCGTCTATAAAATCCAGCAAGATCATGAAAGCTACGATTTTGACTAACATTTACGGGTGTAGGCTATTTTTTCTAGCTTCAATTTTAGACTCGCCTACTTCCACACCTTGCACTGAAACAACATAGCCCAAAAATGTCACCTTATCTTTGCAGAACATACATTTTTTTAAAGTTTCCATACAACTTTGCATCACGTAAAATAGCAAGTACTTATCGAATATGGTCAATATGATCTGATTCATTAAGACTATAAATCAAGATATCATCAAAATAAACAACCACACGTTTTCCAATTAAATGTCTCAAGGCATGGTTCATCAATCTCGCAAAATTACTAGAGGCATTAATTAAACCAAATGGCATAACCTGCCACTCATACATGCCAAATTTTGTTTTAAACCCAGTTTTCCGCTCATCCCCTTCTTTCATTCTAATTTGTTGATAACCACCACGCAAGTCAATTTTAGAGAAAATAAAAGCGCCACTTAATTCGTCTAGCATATAATCTAAGCGAGGTATAGGACGACGGTATCGAATAGTGATATTATTAATTGCTCTACAATCTACACACATGTTGTCCCAAGTACCATCTTTCTTAGGAACTAGAATAACAGGAACCGCACAAGGGCTTAAACTTTCACATATGTACCGCTTGTTAAGAACCTGCTTGTACCTGTTTCATAATTTCCTTTGTTTCCTCGGGGTTGGTGCGGTAGGTCGGTTTGGCAGCGTCACTCCTGGTATTAAATCAATTTGATGCTTGATACGTCTCCGACGTATCGATAATTTCTTATGTTCCATGCCACATTATTGATGTTATCTACATGTTTTATGCACACTTTATGTCATATTCGTGCATTTTCTGGAACTAACCTATTAACAAGATGCCGAAGTGCCAGTTCCTGTTTTCTGCTGTTTTTGGTTTCAGAAATCCTAGTAACGAAATATTCTCGGAATCGGACGAAATCAACGCCCAAGTTCCTATTTTCACCGGAAGCATCCAGAACACACGAGAACCGCCAGAGAAGGGGGACAGGGCCACCAAACCACACCCCGGCGCGGCCGGGGGGCGCGCCCCTATGGTTTGGGCAGCCCGTGGCCCCTCCGACTCCGACTCTTCGCCTATTTAAGCCGTCATGACCTAAAACTTCGATACCGATTGACGAAAACCACAGAAACCTTCCAGAGCCGCCGCCATCGCGAGGCCAAGATCCGGGGGACAGGAGTCTCGTTCCGGCACGCTGCCGGAGCGGGGAAGTGCCCCGGAAGGCTTCTCCATCGACACCGCTGCCATCTCCACCACCATCTTCATCACCGCTGCTGCTCCCATGAGGAGGGAGTAGTTCTCCATCGAGGCTCGGGGCTGTACCGGTAGCTATGTGGTTCATCTCTCTCCCATGTAACTCAATACAATAATCTCATGAGCTGCTTTACATGATTGAGATTCATATGAGTTTGTATCACAATTTATCTATGTGCTACTCTAGCAATGTTATTAAAGTAGTTCTATTCCTCCTGCACGATGTAATGGTGACAGTGTGTGCATCCGTGTTAGTACTTGGTTTATGCTATGATCATGATCTCTCGTAGATTATGAAGTTAACTATTGCTATGATAGTATTGATGTGATCTATTCCTCCTACATATGCATGAAGGTGACGAGTGTGCATGCTATGTTAGTACTTGGTTTAGTCTTTTGATCTATCTTACACTATAAGGTTACTTAAATATGAACAAATTGTGGAGCTTGTTAACTCCGGCATTGAGGGTTCGTGTAATCCTACGCAATGCGTTCATCATCCAACAAGAGTGTAGAGTATGCATTTATCTATTCTGTTATGTGATCAATGTTGAGAGTGTCCACTAGTGAAAGTGTAATCCCTAGGCCTTGTTCCTAAATACTGCGTTACTACTGCTTGTTTACTGTTTTACTGCGTTACTACTGCTGCAATACTACCACCATCAACTACACGCCAGCAAGCTATTTTCTGGCACCGTTGCTACTGCTCATATTCATTCATACCACTTGTATTTCACTATCTCTTCGCCGAACTAGTGCACCTATTTGGTGTGTTGGGGACACAAGAGACTTCTTGCTTTGTGGTTGCAGGGTTGCTGAGAGGGATATCTTTGACCTCTTCCTCCCTGAGTTCGATAAACCTTGGGTGATCCACTTAAGGGAAAACTTGCTGCTGTTCTACAAACCTCTGCTCTTGGAGGCCCAACACTGTCTACAGGAAAGGAGGGGGAACGTAGACATCAAGCTATTTTCTGGCGCCGTTGCCGGGGAGGAAAGGTAAAAGGTACTCACACTCCGGACCTCGGCTACTAAGCTATTTTCCCGGCGCCGTAAGTACTCAAAGCTATTTCCTTTAGATCCTGCAATTGCAATTTTTTGTTTCTTGTTTACACTAGTAAGGCATAATGGACAACAATGAGCTTTTTACTCTATTTCCTGATTTAAGACATGGATGGTTTGATCCGAAAATTAAAAAACCCATGGAACATATTAGCATGAACACATTGAATACCATTGTTGCTAATGATATGGAAAATTCTAAGCTTGGGGAAGCTGGTTTTGATGAGCATGATCTTTTTAGTCCCCCAAGCATTGAGGAGAAAATTTACTTTGATGATACTTTACCTCCTATTTATGATGATTATAATGATAGTAGTCTTTTGTTGCCACCTGTTATGGAGGATAAATTTAATTATGACTACAATATGCCTCCTATATTTGATGATGAGAATAATAATGATAGCTACTTTGTTGAATTTGCTCCCACTACAACTACTAATAAAATTGATTATGCTTATGTGGAGAGTAATAATTTTATGCATGAGACTCATGATAAGAATGCTTTATGTGATAGTTATATTGTTGAGTTTGCTCATGATGCTACTGAAAGTTACTATGAGAGAGGAAAATATGGTTGTAGAAATTTTCATGTTACTAAAACACCTCTCTATGTGCTGAAATTTTTGAAACTACACTTGTTTTATCTTCCTATGCTTGTTACTTTGCTCTTCATGAACTTGTTTATTTACAAGATTCCTATGCATAGGAAGCATGTTAGACTTAAATGTGTTTTGAATTTGCCTCTTGATGCTCTCTTTTGCTTCAAATACTATTTCTTGCGAGTGCATCATTAAAACTGCTGAGCCCATCTTAATGGCTATAAACAAAGAACTTCTTGGGAGATAACCCATGTGTTATTTTGCTACAGTACTTTGTTTTATATTTGTGTCTTGGAAGTTGTTTACTACTGTAGCAACATCTCCTTATCTTAGTTTTATGTTTTGTTGTGCCAAGTGAAGCCTCTAATCGAAGGTTGATACTAGATTTGGATTTCTGCGCAGAAACAGATTTCTATCTGTCACGAATCTGGGTTGTTTTCTCTGTAGAAAAATCAGAAAAATATGCCAATTTACGTGCGTGTTCCTCAGATATGTACGCAACTTTCATTAGTTTTGAGTTTTCTGATCTGAGCAACGGAATTATTTATTAAAAATTCGTCTTTACGGACTGTTCTGTTTTGACAGATTCTGCCTTTTATTTCGCATTGCTTCTTTCGCTGTGTTGGGTGGATTTCTTTGTTCCATTACCTTCCAGTAGCTTTATGCAATGTCCAGAAGTGTTAAGAATGATTGTGTCACCTCTGAATATGTTAATTTTTATTGTGCACTAACCCCTCTAAAGAAGTTTATGAGAAGTTTGGTGTGAAGGAAGTTTTCAAGGGTCAAGAGAGGAGGATGATATACTATATATCAAGAAGACTCAAGCGTCTAAGCTTGGGGATGCCCAAGGCATCCCCTTCTTCATCGACAACATTATCAGGTTCCTCCCCTGAAACTATATTTTTATTCCATCACATCTTATGTGCTTTTCTTGGAGCGTCGGTTTGTTTTTGTTTTTGTTTGTGTTTGAATAAATTGGATTACATCATGCTTGTATGGGAGAGAGACACGCTCCGCTGGTTCGTATGAACACATGTGTTCTTAGCTTTTAGTATTCATGGCGAAGTTTCTTCTTCGTTAAATTGTTATATGGTTGGAATTGGAAAATGATACATGTAGTAATTGCTATAAATGTCTTGGGTAATGTGATACTTGGCAATTGTTGTGCTCATGATTAAGCTCTTGCATCATATGCTTTGCACCCATTAATGAAGAAATACATAGAGCATGCTAAAATTTGGTTTGCATATTTGGTCTCTCTAAGGTCTAGATAATTTCTAGTATTGAGTTTGAACAACAAGGAAGACGGTGTAGAGTCTTATGATGTTTTCAATATGTCTTTTATGTAAGTTTTGCTGCACCGGTTCATCCTTGTGTTTGTTTCAAATAACCTTGCTAGCCTAAACCTTGTATCGAGAGGGAATACTTCTCATGCATCCAAAATACTTGAGCCAACCACTATGCCATTTGTGTCCACCATACCTACCCACTACATGGTATTTCTCCGCCATTCCAAAGTAAATTGCTTGAGTGCTACCTTTAAACAATTCAAAATTTATCACCTCTGATTTGTGTCAATGTTTTATAGCTCATGAGGAAGTATGTGGTGTTTATCTTTCAATCTTGTTGGGCAACTTTCACCAATGGACTAGTGGCTTCATCCGCTTATCCAATAATTTTGCAAAAAGAGCTGGCAATGGGATTCCCAGTCCCAAATTAATTAACAAAAATAGACACTCCTCCATGGTATGTGATTGTTGGACGGCACCCGAAGGATTCGGTTAGCCATGGCTTGTGTAAGCAAAGGTTGGGAGGAGTGTCATCATAATAAAACTAAAATAAAAAGGCACTCCTTCATGGTATGAGATTGTTGGCAGGCACCCGAGGACTCGGTTAGCCATGGTTTGTGAAATAAAGGTTGGAAGGAGTGCCACCCAAAATAAAATAAAATGGGAGCCGCTCTTTGAAGGTTTGTCTGGCAAGGGGGTTAGAGTACCCGCTATCATTCGTTGACAACAACATACACCTCTCAAAACTTTATTTTTATGCTCTCTTTATGTTTTCAAAATAGAAGCTCTAGCACAAATATAGCAATCGATGCTTTCCTCTTTGAAGGACCATTCTTTTACTTTCAATGTTGAGTCAGTTCACCTATTTCTCTCCACATCAAGAAGCAAACACTTGTGTGAACTGTGCATTGATTCCTACATACTTGCTTATTGCACTTATTATATTACTCTATATTGACAATATCCATGAGATATACATGTTACAAGTTGAAAGCAACCGCTGAAACTTAATCTTCTTTTGTGTTGCTTCAATGGCTTTACTTTGAATTATTGCTTTATGAGTTAACTCTTATGCAAGACTTAATTGATGCTTGTCTTGAAGTGCTATTCATGAAAAGTCTTTGCTATATGATTCACTTGTTTACTCATATCATATACATTGTTTTGATCGCTGCATTCACTACATATGCTTTACAAATAGTATGATCAAGATTATGATGGCATGTCACTCCAGAAATTATCTGTGTTATCATTTTACCTGCTCGGGACGAGCAGAACTAAGCTTGGGGATGCTGATACGTCTCCGACGTATCGATAATTTCTTATGTTCCATGCCACATTATTGATGTTATCTACATGTTTTATGCATACTTTATGTCATATTCGTGCATTTTCTGGAACTAACCTATTAACAAGATGCCGAAGTGCCAGTTCCTGTTTTCTGCTGTTTTTGGTTTCAGAAATCCTAGTAACGAAATATTCTCGGAATCGGACGAAATCAACGCCCAAGTTCCTATTTTCACCGGAAGCATCCAGAACACACGAGAACCGCCAGAGAAGGGGGACAGGGCCACCAAACCACACCCCGGCGCGGCCAGGGGGGGGGGCGCGCCCCCCTATGGTTTGGGCAGCCCGTGGCCCCTCCGACTCCGACTCTTCGCCTATTTAAGCCGTCATGACCTAAAACTTCGATACCGATTGACGAAAACCACAGAAACCTTCCAGAGCCGCCGCCATCGCGAGGCCAAGATCTGGGGGACAGGAGTCTCTGTTCCGGCACGCTGCCGGAGCGGGGAAGTGCCCCCGGAAGGCTTCTCCATCGACACCGCTGCCATCTCCACCGCCATCTTCATCACCGCTGCTGCTCCCATGAGGAGGGAGTAGTTCTCCATCGAGGCTCGGGGCTGTACCGGTAGCTATGTGGTTCATCTCTCTCCCATGTACCTCAATACAATAATCTCATGAGCTGCTTTACATGATTGAGATTCATATGAGTTTGTATCACAATTTATCTATGTGCTACTCTAGCAATGTTATTAAAGTAGTTCTATTCCTCCTGCACGATGTAATGGTGACAGTGTGTGCATCCGTGTTAGTACTTGGTTTATGCTATGATCATGATCTCTCGTAGATTATGAAGTTAACTATTGCTATGATAGTATTGATGTGATCTATTCCTCCTACATATGCATGAAGGTGACGAGTGTGCATGCTATGTTAGTACTTGGTTTAGTCTTTTGATCTATCTTACACTATAAGGTTACTTAAATATGAACAAATTGTGGAGCTTGTTAACTCCGGCATTGAGGGTTCGTGTAATCCTACGCAATGCGTTCATCATCCAACAAGAGTGTAGAGTATGCATTTATCTATTCTGTTATGTGATCAATGTTGAGAGTGTCCACTAGTGAAAGTGTAATCCCTAGGCCTTGTTCCTAAATACTGCGTTACTACTGCTTGTTTACTGTTTTACTGCGTTACTACTGCTGCAATACTACCACCATCAACTACACGCCAGCAAGCTATTTTCTGGCACCGTTGCTACTGCTCATATTCATTCATACCACTTGTATTTCACTATCTCTTCGCCAAACTAGTGCACCTATTTGGTGTGTTGGGGACACAAGAGACTTCTTGCTTTGTGGTTGCATGGTTGCTGAGAGGGATATCTTTGACCTCTTCCTCCCTGAGTTCGATAAACCTTGGGTGATCCACTTAAGGGAAAACTTGCTGCTGTTCTACAAACCTCTGCTCTTGGAGGCCCAACACTGTCTACAGGAAAGGAGGGGGAACGTAGACATCAATGCTCAATCTCGCGGATTGGTGGTAACCCAGCAGGTACCTCCCCCGGAAAGACATTGCTAAATTCCTGTAAAAGATGAGAGACACCACTAGGAAGAGATGTTAAGTTATTAGTACAAAGCAATCCATCCTTGTACAAAAGTACAATCTGCACCAAATTGGGATCCTCCGCAAAAGCTCTCATTTCAAATTTGGTGGCTAGCAAGACTACACCTTTCGCTCCCTCATTTTTATTTTTACTACTTTTATTTAATTTTTGGTGGCTCTCATTTACGGTTTGTGGGATTTATCTCTTTCTCTCATTCTCATTTTTTACTGGTAATTTCTTTTTATCGGCATGAACGATCTGTGTAGGTGTAAGAGGATGCAACACCAGAGCCTTGTCGTTCCACTTGAGCTTGTTGCATTTTTTCCAAACATCATGAAAAACTCGACGATCAAATTGCCATGGACGTCCCAGCAACAAATGATATACTAACATGGGAACCACCTCGCAGTCAACGGTATCTTTATAATCTCCAATCTTGAAGTGTATCTTCACCATATGACTTACTTTCACTTCGCCAACATCACTGAGCCACTGAATATGATACGGATGCGGCATATACTTGAGGCCTAACTTTGTGCACATCTTTTTGCAGGCCAGATTGTGGATTTGTTGTTTTTGAAGATTGCATCATTCCAAGCATTCCAAAGTCTGCCCATGGTAAGGACAATGATTGATTTAGCACCTTTCTGAACTGAAGTTTCTGCATTCGCAGTAGCGGTCGCAAACCAAGTGTTGAACTCACCATTATGGTCTGGCATGCAGGTCTGAAGGTTGAGTCTGCTACATATATCGAACCACACTTGCTGCGAGAAGGAGCATTGCGTCATAAGATGTGCTGTGGATTTTGAATCTTGATCGCAGAGCACGCAAGTGTCATTGTTGGTAAGGCCGTGGTGCAAGCGCCGTTGATTGGTCCAATATCAATCCAAAGAGGCGAGCCATGCGAAAACTTTACATTTCAAAGGTGCCCAGCAATCCCAAATTGAGTTATGGTGAGGCAAAGTCATCGTACCTTCAAAGAGAGCTCGGTAGGCTGATTTGGAGGTGTATTCTCCAGAAGCAGAAAGGTGCCAAATGATCTCGTCTTTGAATTCTGGATTAATCCAGGTGATGAAATGAATAATGCCATTTGCATATGGCGCATCGGAGATGCCTTGAATCCAGGCATTCACAGGAAGAGCTGCAGCCACCTTCTGAGTCTTGGAAGCACGGACGTTGACAGCAGTTAGAACATTTGGTGCCAAGACTAAAATACTTTGCCCTGCAAGCACTAGTAGAAAATGGGCCAACAGTCCCGGTCCATTTGGACCTTCAGTCCCGGTTTTTGAACCGGGACCAATCAATTGGGACTAAAGGGTCAACCTTTGGTCCGAGTTACAATGTACACCGTGACCAAAGGCCTAGGCATGTGGTGCTTCCAGGGGGCTCGTGGTGGAGGACCTTTGGTCCCGGTTCGTGAGACGAACCGGGACTAGAGGTTCTCTGCCGCGGCAGAGAAAATAGCCGTTTCTCTGCCGCGGCAGAGGTTTAGGGTGGAGCGGCTGCCGCGGCAGAGTTTCAGAGTTTTATATTATTCATTTAAATCTACAATGCATACATCATTCAAGAAACCACAAACACCGTGGCATGCACCGGGATCAAAGGCCTTTTTTGCATGTTCGGCTGCCTTCGCGCGCAAATTAACCCTTTGGTCCTGGTTCGTGGCACGAACCGGGACCAAAGGAAAATTTGTATCTACATATTCATACAATTTCGTTTCTCGCCTTATTTCAAATCAAAAAATGACATATAGTATGTCAAAATGTTCAGAAAAGAAACCTCTATGTAATAAAAGTATAATTTATTCATTATGAACATTTAAATATTTACATTCCTTATGAATATGAATTTGAATAACTTATGAATATGAAGTGACTTTTTTCAAATAATTTTGTTTCCCGCCTTATTTCAAATCAAAAAATAACATATGGTGGGTAAGTTTCCCGCCAAGACACCGCGCGGGAAAGGTTCCCGCCAAGACGCCGCGCGGGAAAGTTTCCCGCCACGACGCCTCTATAAATATCTCCTACGTTCCCGTCTCCCACTTCACTCACCGAACTCTAGCCCATTTCACAATGCCCCCAAAGCTGCACCCGCCGCCGGTGGAGGTGGACCCGCAGCTCGCCGAGATAGAGGAGTGGGAGGAGCTGCAGCAGCTACTGCGGCAGGAGGCGGAAGCCAGGCGGGTAGCAGCGGATGAGGTGGACCCGCAGCTCGCGGAGATAGAGGAGTGGGAGGAGGCGGCGCTAGCGGCTACCATAGAAGCATTTGAGAGGCAGAGTCTCCAGGAGCTGCATAAGCGGCGACGTGTGGCGGATCTGGATAGTGAGGAGATTCATAAGCGTCGTCGTGAGGATGAGCTGCGGCAGCAGCAGTTGCGGCAGGAGGCGGCAGCCATGAGGGCAGCAGCGGATGCGCGGAAGAACTAGTTGAAGTCTTTATTTTAGTTTAAATTTAGTTAACGTATCTAGTTAAATTCCAATAAAGTCGTAGTCTTTACTTTGGTTTAAATTTAGTTAATGTATCTAGTTAAATTTCAATAAAGTCGTTATCGGTTGTTTTACTCCCTCCGGTTCATATTAATTGACTCTAATACGGATGTATATAGACACATTTTAGTTCTAGATACATCCATATTGAAGTCAATTAATATGAATCGGAGGGAGTAGTTTAAATTTAGTTTATATACCCCCTTTTATCCCGGGTGGGGGCTCAAACCGGGTCAAAAGATGGGGGGCTTAATCTGTAGGAGGAAGAAGAGGAACACAGAGCTGGTGGCTTCATCGTGGCTAACGCTGATGATGAGTAGGAGGAAGAAGAGGAACCCAGAGCTGGTGGTGAGCATATGGAGGAAGAAGAGGAAGCCAGAGCTGACCATCTAACCTTTAGTCCCGGCTGGTGGGTGTAACCGGGACTAAGGTGGTTTTAGAAGCAATGTACCAACAAACTGTCGGTGGGATAAGGACGTGCGGGCAACCATTAGTCCCGGCTGGTGGGTACAACCAGGACTAAATTTGGTTTTTGTGTCATCTAACAAAACTGTCGGTGGGATAAGGATGTGTGGGTAACCTTTGTCCCGGCTGGTGGGTGCAACCGGGACTAAAGCTGTCGGTAGGATAAGGACGCGTGGGTGAACGCACTGCTCGATGAGATAAAGCATGTAGCGCACGACGCCCTGTCGGAGTAACAAGACAAAGAAGAAGCGGCGCCGTGCCTATAAAAGGAGCATCGAAACATCATGGCAAGCAGCTCAACAAGCCAACCTAGCTAGCGGGCAGGGAGAGTTTCATCCCCATGGATGGAGGAAAGGGTTGGGAATCTCCCGTGGCGGAGCTTCTCGAAGATGTCGTTGGTGCATACGCCCTACGGCATCTTCGGAAGCTCCGCCTCGGAAAATTTTCCTGCAAGCCCGTGAACGACTCCATCTCCTCTAAAAGTGTTGGGGAAAGGGTTGGGAAATCTCCCGTGGCGGAACTTCTCGAAGATGTCGTTGGTGCACGCACCCTACAACATCTTCAGAAGTTCCGCCTCGGAAATTTTTTTCCTGCCAGCCCGTGAAAGACTCCAACTCCTCTAACAGTGTTGAGGAAAGGGTTGGAAAATCTCCCGTGGCGGAGCTTCTCGAAGAAGTCGTTGGTGCACACGCCCTACGACATCTTCGGAAGCTCCGCCTCAAAAAAAATTCCTGCAAGCCCGTGAACGACTCCATCTCCTCTAACAGTGTTGGGGAAAGGGTTGGGAAATCTCTCGTGGCGGAACTTCTCGAAGATGTCGTTGGTGCACACGTCCTACGGCATCTTCGGAAGTTTCGCCTAGGAAATTTTTTCGTGCAAGCCTATGAAAGAGTCCATCTCCTCTAACAATGTTGGGGAAAGGGTTGGGAAATCTCCCGTGGCGGAGCTTCTCGAAGATGTCGTTGGTGCACACGCCCTACGACATCTTCGGAAGCTCTGCCTCGGAAATTTTTCCTGCAAGCTCGTGAATGACTCCATCTCCTCTAAAAGTGTTGGTGAATCTCCCTATATATATAGTACAAAAAGCCAACCATCTCCACTTTTAATATCTTACATACAGTTACATGATTACACAAAAATAAATGGGAAATTGATTGCCACGTTGAGATACTCATTTCTGCCATGAACATTCTTCAATTAACTTGATGATGGAGCATCTTCATCATTGAACCTTCTTCGGCCATAACTATGGAGCATCTTCATCATTTAACTTGATGCTTGGGTCAATTTTCACTGTGAAGGGTGGAATTTCATCAAATTTATTATAATCTTCTGACATGTCTGTTTTGTCCTCCACTCCCACGATGTTTCTTTTTCCAGAAAGAACTATGTGGCGCTTTGGCTCATCGTATGATGTATTCGTTTCCTTATGTTTCTTTTTTGTTGGTTTGGTATACATGTCCTTCACATAGAAAACCTGGGCCACATCCTTGACTAGGATGAATGGTTCGTCTCTATGCCCAAGATAGTTGAGATCCACTGTTGTCATTCCATACAACTTGTCTACCTGAACCCCGCCTCCTGTTATCTTGACCTATTTGCACCTAAACAAAGGGACCTTAAAAGAAGGTTCCTAGTCAAGTTCTCATATCTCCTCTATGTAACCATAATATGTGTCATTTGGGCCTTTGTTGTTTATTGCATCAAAGCAGACACCACTATTTGGGTTGGTGCTCTTTTTATCTTGGGCGATCGTGTAAAATGTATTCTCATTTATCTCGTACCCTTGGAAAGTCAATACAGTCGAAGATGGTGTCTGGGCCAACAAGTACAGATGATCTCCAACTGGCGGGCAATTCGTTACCCCTAGGAAGCTTCTTCTTAATTATTTTCAGAAACTTTTCAAATCAAGAGTTGGGAATACTGACGTTTAAACATGTTTCATAGGTGACATGATATACTTTTGGTTTAGTTTTTTTGTTGTTTCTATTTATTTTGTATACTCTGGAAAATCTGCGCGTTTTTATTGAAGCATGTGACATGTTTTTTAAAACTTGATCAATTTCCTTTTGGTTTCTTGATTTTAGGGAAATCTTTGTATGACCGGGTCTATTAAAAGTTTTTTTTAGTGAGGGTCTATTAAAAATTTATGTTCCATAGTAGCATACGAGAATTCAACTAGTATAAAATACTAGTACTCGGAATAGGTTAAGTACATCGGACACATTCTTTGATTTTTTTGCTACAAATTAAAAGATTTGTGCATGCTCACCTCTCCTTCCCACCTCCTTTTCGCCTACGATTCTTCTCTTGATTCATGTTCCAAGAGTTACAGCAAGTTGTTAACCTTCAGAGATTTGCTTCAATTCTTATATCCATAGGACACTGGAAATGATCTTTGATGTGAGAAAATGCCTAAAAGAAAAGCCTGCACAAAAGGGCACCAAGTTAACTCTAGTTACATATCTCATGTAGGCTATTTTTTCAATTCGAATAACAGGAACTTATACATGGAAAAGGGCTATCATCACATGATTTTGACAGATGCACTTCACTGTGTGATCTACGAATCCTATATGCACAATACAAAAATATTTATTCTATGCATCAGAATGACCCGTACATGCATGATAAAACTGAATCTTTCCCTGCAGATTTTTGGGTGCGAACCTAGCTAGGTATAGATACATTTACAGATTAAAAGGAATAAGAGATGATTCTACCGAATTACAAATTATAACATGAGTTTGCGACATGCATGCAAAGCCCATCTGCTACTCCAACCACCATATGCTACTAATAGTTAGGACTAAGGACGAAGTATTCGCATTCACTCTAGCATTTTTTTAGAGTATATCATACTACAAACACAATTCTTTCAATCCATTGCTTTCCATAAGGTGTATTTTTGTAATTAGCTAGGTTTTAGCACAAGTACATTTCTGAAATTTTCCATCACACATAGCCAACTATAAGTGACATCTTATCTCAACAAGTGTTATGCAATTTGAGGCTGAAAGCTTCTGTCGCGAATGCAACACACTAAGAGTCTATGAAAGTAGAATGATCTTAGTGTGTAAACCTTGTCGCATACTCGTAAGCAAGAACATGGGTTCACCTTACAACACAGCAAGACTGTGTGACACTGTCATGCTTGAGTCTTGAAACAACCAACACCTGCAAAAGAGAGATTATGTGAGAACAAAATAGGGTCTGAACCTACGCAAGGGAATCTTAGTCAGGCTGTTTGCTAGAGTCGGGCACCTGCAGTCCGAGATAGAACCCTCCTTTCCCAGTTACGGAGCACCGATGTCGATCATGGCAACGAATAGCATGGAGTCGTGGCCAGCTTCGGCGGAGCTTCGTTGGCACGATCCGAGCGGCCTATCGCCGTCCTCCACGCAGCTGGGAGGACTGGAGCCCATGCGCTGTGAGAGAAGGACTCCGGGGCGACCCGGCAGCTGCTTTTGCTCGCGATCTGGGAAGGGCGTCGGGCCTCCATGTCACTGAGACGTGATGTGGACGAAGAACAACCGAGGGGGAGATGGTGACGGCCGGATCCGTGCGGGGGAGGATGGATCTGTGTGGTGGAGGATGTGAGGCCGCCACTGCCCTCTTCGGGTTCCTCTCTCCCTCACCTAACTCCGGTCAATTTCTTCCACCTGGGAGATGAGATGGGTGAGGCTGGTGAGGTGGGGATGGGGTGCCACGGGAGAGATGGGATTCACGTGGGTGGTTAGGAGGATGAGACAGACGGATGGAGGGGTTGTACCTGCGCCGCCGCGACGAGCAGACTGGGGAGAGGTCGATCCGGACCGTCGGAGCTCGTCGGCGCCTAGCTTCAGGATGCAGTGGATGACGACTCCCTCGGAGAGCACGCGGCGACACAGCCCCACTACAGGCTCGGCAGTTTAGGGGTCTTCCCTCCGGATCGCGTTGTCGCCTGGGGCGGCGTCCCTCCGGATCTCGTCGTAGTTTGGGGCGGCGTCCGTAGTGGTCGGCTGGAGCGGGTGTTGCGGGTGGAGTGGATGCGGAGGATAGTGGCGTTGGGCTTGGCCCAGTTTGGCGCTTGCGGGACGACGGAGGCTAGGTCGGACGACGAAGGGGTTAGTCGTAGTGGCAGAATAGGGAACATATTCCTCCTTTTTAAGTAGTGTAGATTTATGATTCTAAACTTTTAGAATTTTGAAAAATGTTCACTTTTTTTTAGCTTTTCGGGTTTTGGATGCCCAGATTTTTTACTTTTTGGTATTGAATTAGCTTAAAATTTAAATTTATCGGATTTTGATTTTATTTATATTTTGAATTTGTTTAGGCGGAGCTGGGGCACCGCGCCACTTAGAATAGTCACAGTGGGGAGTAACATAGAGTGGTAACAAATATATGTTACTCATCATGTAACTCATATTTATTATGTTGTAAACTCATCTTGTTTTGATAAATGTGATGTTATGGTAACATAACTGTCACGGGCGGATGCATTACTCGTGGATCAGGTGGCCGCACATCACGCGGAGAGGGAGCCATCATGCCATGATGCGAACCTATGATTGGAGTTTTTTTGGGCACCTTACATATTCTAGAATTTCCTATTTGTATACATTTGAAATGAAGAATGTTACACGCATTTTTTATCAGGATATTTGTAGACCCTTGACATTAGAGGGCTCCTTACAAGATATTTAGAGATCTTATAAAATAGATATGAGCACATATACACATGTGCATATACACACGCTACAATTCATTAATGGCACAAATTAGTCAGCGGAGCTCATTTATTTTGGATCTGAGATGGTTCGCTCTAGAAAATTTTATTAGCCTTCATCTCATTGAAAAATTCAATCTGAAAACATTGTACACTAACTAATTCAAAATTATTCTCATGTCGATAGAATAAATTTTAATTAAGTAAAAAAATTCAATATAAATAGAAGATGGTCATTTGCTGTTTGAACTTGCGCTTGGCTCATTAATTACTTATATTGCCTCTCGGAGTTAGTAGTTAATAGTAGTAAGTATCATATATGTTGAAAGGCTGTTCTCATCTGTAACCACTCCTCCTAGTATTCAGGTGTAGACCGGATCTATAGCCACGACATGTTGTTCTCATCTGTAACCACTCCTCCTAGTATTCAGGTGTAGACCGGGTCTATAGCCACGACATGCTCGTACGTGAGCCACTGCATGGGCAGCCGTTATGCTCTCTCTCACACCCCTCACATATATTGTACTCTGTGATGGATTAGTGGAATACAACGATTATCATCTATCTGTCTTCTTGGTATCAGAGCTCCAGGCTCAACAATGGCCGAAACAACTCCCTCCTCCTCGCCGGCCACAAATCCCTCCTCTGTAGTTCCTCAAATCAATCCCATAGATCCCAACCTCTTCACCCCAATCCAACAGTGACATGTGATGCCTCGAGCACCAGAAACACTGCAAACCTCCGATGCCTTCAACCTCGTCGGGCTTGCCGACTCCCTCTCCATCGTCACAACAGCCGGCGCCGTTCCCAGGCTCGCTCCCACATCCTACCTAGTTTTTTCCCAACCCATCTCCCACCCGCTTCTCCACATTCACGTTGACAATTACATCAAGTTTCAGGTGTCCACTGCCGGGGCCAATTACTCCAAATGGCGTCAGATCATTACTTCCATGCTCACCATGTACAAGGCCATCGACCACATCAAAGAGGGCGCCGCTCCGGCGGATCCAGACGCCACATGGCTGGCGGTTGACATCCATATCTCCCTCTGGTTCCTAGCCACCTTGAGTGATGATATGCATCGCCTTGTTCAAGGAACTGACGGCTGGGCGTGCACCACATGGCAGCGCCTTCATCGCTTCTTCCTCGACCAGGGCACGTCCCGCTGCTCCCTCGCCCCCTGCACCATCTCCACCACCCATCGCCAACCCGTCCCCGCCACGTCCTCCGGTCCCATCTCCCAGCTCTGTTCCGGTAGATCCACCCACCAATGCACACATAATGAATACCAGGGCCAAATCTGGATACTTTATGCCTAAACAACACTTTAACCTCTCCATCTCCACCGCCACTTCACCCATTCCCACTTTTTACCGTGCAACACTTAAAGACAACCGTTGGCATGATGCTATGCGTGATGAATTTGATGCCCTAATTCGGAATGATACTTGGTCTTTAGTGCCTTGTCCTGCAAGTGTCAATGTGGTGACTGGAAAATGGATATTTCGGCATAAGCTCCATCCCGATGGCTCCCCGGCAAGGTACAAAGCGAGGTGGGTCCTCCGTGGCTTCACTCAACAAGAGGGTGTTGACTATGGTGAAACTTTTTCCCCGTGGTGAAACCAGCCACTGTTCGAGTGGTTCTCAGCCTCGCCACCTCCAAATCATGGCCTATCCATCAACTAGATGTCAAGAATGCCTTCTTGCATGGTGAGCTTGCTGAAACCGTTTATTGCACACAACCATCTGGCTTTGTTGATTCCACTCATCCCACCCATGTGTGCCAACTCAAAAAATCCCTATACGGCCTCAAGCAAGCTCCACGGACATGGTTCCTGAAATTCACCTCCTACTTACACACTATCGGCTTTGTCTCCTCCAAGAGTGACTCTTCCCTCTTCATCCTCCATACATCCACTACCACCGCCTACCTCTTACTCTATGTCGACGACATAATACTCACTGCCACCACCACCCATCTTCTTCACCGTATCATTGCGTCCCTCCATCGAGAATTTGCCATGAGTGACCTTGGTGAGCTCCACCACTTTCTTGGTGTCAATGTGCATCGCACATCCCGTGGGCTATTCCTGTCGCAGCAATAATATGCCCTTGAACTCCTTGAACGGGCTGATATGCTTAACTGCAATCCGATCTCTACCCCACTGGACACCAAGACGAAGCTCTCGGGGCAGGATGGTCATCATGTCTCCGATCCTTCTCATTACAGGAGCTTGGCGGGCGCTCTCCAATACCTCACCCTCACGCGCCCGGACCTGTCCCATGCGGTGCAACAGGTCTGCCTCTTCATGCATGACCCTCACGACGCCCACCTTCAGCTCATCAAGCGAATTCTGCGCTATGTGAAGGGTACTGCCCATCTCGGCCTGCAGTTTCACGTCGGCCCCTCGTCAAACTTGGTCGCTTATTCAGACGCCGACTGGGCGGGGTGCCCTGACACTCGCAAGTCGACCTCAGGCTTCTATGTGTTTCTCGGACACAACCTGGTGTCCTGGTCTTCGAAGCGACAGCAGACCGTCTCGCAGTCAAGCGCCGAAGCGGCGTATCGCGCGGTTGTGAACTGTGGCGCTGAATCGGTGTGGCTTCGCCAGCTCTTGTCTGAGCTGCACCAACCAGTCAAGACTGCAACTGTCGTCTATTGCGACAACATCAGCGCTACCTACATGTCCGCCAACCCTGTTCAACATCAACGAACGAAGCACATCGAAATTGACCTCCACTTTGTCCGTGACCGCGTCGCTCTGGGAGAAGCTCACGTCCTGCATGTTCCTACAAGCTCTCAATTTGCAGACATATTCACCAAGGGGATGTCCTCTTCCGTGTTTGAAGAGTTCCGATCCAGTCTCAACGTTTTGCCAAGCCAAGTTTCGACTGCGCCGTTCTCATCTGTAACCACTCCTCCTAGTATTCAGGTGTAGACCGGGTCTGTAGCCACGACATGCTCGTACGTGAGCCACTGCGTGGGCAGCCGTTAGGCTCTCTCTCTCTCACACCCCTCACATATATTGTACTCTGTGATGGATTAATGGAATACAACGATTGTCATCTATCTGTCTTCTATATGTAGACGCCCGAGCCACCGACACCCTCACGTCAAAATTTTGTAAGAACTAATCTTGGAATACGTAGTAGCATGTGTATTTTCGTTTGCATCTAGATTAGGTTTTAGGATTTGTAGGACAGATAAAGCTTCAGCCGAGCGCGTCTATGGTGAGATGTCGAGCTGTCGTTGTGCGATTCAGGGGGATGCCATGGTCATGTGTGATGCAGTACCGTCGCGAGAATTGAAGGTGCGGCCTGCATCAAGTTACTAGCCGAGTGACTCGGTCACATATTGGTTAGTTAGTTAGTCCCTTGAGAAAAGAACATAGTATTAGTTAAGGTCAAGTTTGTTGGAAGCATGCAACATGACTAGCCGTGAGTAGTTTCCGGTATGGCATAGAGTTAGTGGTTAGTAGAGTCAATGGAGTGAGTGGCCCAAGCAGTGGGGGAGCTTGAGAGCTCCTTTGATTTGAAGGATAGGAAAAATATAGGAATAGGAAAGGTATAGGATTGGAATGGCATGTCTACTTGAATTCTATAGGAAGATGAAGTTTGTTTGATTGTATCAAAGGAATTTTTCCATAAGGTATGAGCTAATGCTTTTTTCCTATAGGAATTACTCTGTGTTTGGTTGCATAGAAACTGGGCTCGGAATTGGAATTGGGGCCAAATGGGCAAATTCAGCCGTTTGGTTTGCGCTTGGAATTGGGACGTGGAAACTGGGCTCAATTCCGAGCCCCCCACCCACGCGTGTAACCGTTCGCTCCAAACTTTCCGAGGTCGAGACCTCGGAAACGCTTGGAATTTCCTCCCTGCTCCAGTACCCCTTCGTCCCACGATAGAAACGGAGCGAGCTCGCTCGCTCGGGCCGCCGCCATCGCGAGCTGCAGAAGCCGCCGCCACCGCGAGCTGCAGAAGCCGCCGCCCTCCTCTCCCTGGCCTCCCTCCTCTCCTCCCTGGCCTCCCTGCTCCGCGTTTCTGGCCTAACCCTAGATCGCGGGCAGGACCAGATTGGCGGCGGGAGAGTCAACGCCGGCGGCGGCTCTCCGGCCCTCCTCCGAGCCTCTCTGTGGTGGCGTCCTCTCCCCATCTCCGCCCTCCTCCGAGCGTCTCCGATGGCGGCGACCTCTCTCCATCTCCGCCCTCCTACGAGCCTCTCCGTGGCATCATCTTCACCGGCTCCGGCGGCAGCGATAAGGGGAACGGCGGGGGATAGCGGCGGGCGGCACAGCGGCGGGCGGCGGTAGGGGGAACGGCGGGGGATGGTGGCAGGCGGCGGTAGGGGGAACGGCAGCCTCACCGGCTCCCTGCCTCTCCAAATCGTGGAGGCAGTGAACTGCTTATTTTTTTTAATGTTTGATTTCTTTTTTACCTAAACAAACCCAGAAAATTATTATGTGTGTGCTAGGTGTAGACATAAACTCAACATGAAAACATAAATTTAAATTGCCAAATTTAACAAAACATCAAATTCCATAGTTTGTACATCCAAACAGGATTTGGAATTGGTTCCACCCTTTTGATTCCAACAACAATTTCCATACACATCCAAACAACAGAATTGAATTAGAAGCCAATTCATTTCCATCTTGGATTTGGAATCTTAGTCAAATTCAATTCCATGCTAACTTTCCATGCAACCAAACACAGTTCCTATAGGAATTTTTCCTATAGACTATGTTCCTATGAATAAAACAACATGTATAGAAAATTTTCCCATAGAAACCAAATCCTACACAATTCCTATGCAAATCCTTTGAATCAAAGGAGCCCTGAGAAAAAATCTGCGGGGCGAAACAACAAACAAAAGTTGAATGGTAGTAAAATAATTGAATTTACAAACTGGAGACAAATATATATTAATATTGGCCATATTGGTCGCAAAATACATCTACGGTGACATCATACATTGATAAATCTATATACTGGACAACATCACTTACCAAGAAGGCAACTAGGCAAGAATCAAGGCGGCAGGCCGGTCGATCTACCAGGGGAGCTATACTTCCGCTTTAGCTACTGGTCGCCGACTCGCCGGCCGCCAGGTCGGGAGCGATGTCGCGACGGGGCCAGGACTAGGCGCAGGCGGTTAGGTCGCAGCTCGGGCGGGTGGCTGCTCCAGTGCGCCTGGTCGTCGGCAGCCGGGTCGGGGATGGGGGGCGCCGCGATGATGGGGAGGTGGGCGACACGATGGTTGGAGGTGGGGCGGGCGATGGCGATGTAGGGAGCAGGGGATGCAGCCTTTCTAGGGACGAGGGAGACAACGAGTCGTGAGGGCAGAGGCTATTTTTTCCGTTGCTAGGAGAGTACGAGTTGCCGAGTTGGGCCAACTGGGGGGGGGGGGGCAAAAGGTCATATTTCGGCCAATCCTAGCTAACTAATAGGTAGTAACAAGAAAATTTTCATTGGGCCGGGGGGGTGATAACGCGTGAAGCTGTTGCGGTCAGAAACCCACCGGCGAGCAACGACGGGCAACACAGGAGAGCCGGGAGCAACTTAGGGCTGCGGCTGGCCCTGGTCCCTCCGAGCGACGGCCCGCAAAGACTCCGGCACGCACGTTCGATGCTGGTGCAAGGGCGTGCCACCCGACCTATACCCGGTCGGGAAGGTGATGGAGATGCCTCGCTTAGTTTCCTGCATGGCATACACGTAAACATTAAATACGAGCCTCGATCGGCTCTCAGGTTGTCCTGTGAATCGGCTCAAAGAGCCGATCCACCCATGATTCGCACGAGGTGCACGAATATATGGTGGTCCTGCTTGATCAAGATAAAGCTAATACGATCTACGACGATTTAGGGTTTTCACCGCATAATCGGAACATCCTACTCGTGATTGGGCCTCGCGGCCGCGCACGGTGATCGTAAGCCGATCCTAGACAGGGCCTAAAAACCAACGCGAGGTTGATCCCCGGAACATCCTGTCTAGGGCTAGCAAACTACACCCTACGCGCCGCTGGATCCTCCAACCCTTTGTAAGGCCTAACTATGCAGATATTAAACTAATCCTTGAAGAACAAGGAGCAACCATAACGGATCGGATCTACTAAATAATGATCAAGCGGGGTGCCGCCCCTACGCCTAAGAAAGGCGTAAGGGCGGCTAGATGTCTAAGGGTTGCACGACGATAGCATATTATACGAAGAACAATGCTAACCCTAACACATCTAAGATAACTACGTTGCTCGCCATCAAAAAAGCTTCAGTACGAGCAACGCATGAACGGCGAATAAACTTGTACTGCCTAGATCGCAAGATGCGATCTAGGCAGCATGATGCTTACCCGGAAGAAACCCTCGAGACAAGGGAGTTGGCGATGCGCCTAGATTGGTTTGTGGTGAACGTGATTGTTGTTTATTTCATAAACCCTAGATACATATTTATAGTCCGTAGACTTTCTAACGTGGGAATAATCCCAACCGTGCACGAGCCAAACTCTAACTAACCGGCACGTAATCTACTATATTACAGATACACGGACAAACTAGCCCAAACTTTGCATATAAGGCCGATTCACGTATATTCTTCCATGTATATTCTTCAAGCCCATCTTGATCGCGGCCCACCTCTGACTCGGTCAAATTCTGGTGATAACAGAAGCACACGTCCGTTGGGAACCCCAAGAGGAAGGTGTGATGCGTACAGCAGCAAGTTTTCCCTCAGTAAGAAACCAAGGTTATCGAACCAGTAGGAGATGAAGGCCACGTGAAGGTTGTTGGCGGAGGAGTGTAGTGCGGCGCAATACCAGGGATTCCGGCGCCAACATGGAACCTGCACAACACAATTAAAATACTTTGCCCCAACTTAACAGTGAGGTTGTCAATCTCACCGGCTTGCTGTAAACAAAGGATTAAACGTATGGTGTGGAAAATGATGTTTGTTTGCAAAGAACAGTAGAGAACAATGATTGCAGTAGATTGTATACAGATGTAAAAGAATGGACCGGGGTCCACAGTTCACTAGTGGTGTCTCTCCAATAAAAAATAGCATGTTGGGTGAACAAATTACAGTTGGACAATTGACAAATAGAGAGGGCATAACAATGCACATACATATCATGATGACTAATATGAAATTTACTTTGGGCATTACGACAAATTACATAGACCTCTATCCAGCATGCATCTATGCCTAAAAAGTCCACCTTCGGGTTAGCATCCGCACCCCTTCCAGTATTAAGTTGCAAACAACAGACAGTTGCATTAAGTATGGTGCGTAATGTAATCAACACAAATATCCTTAGACAAAGCATTGATGTTTTATCCCTAGTGGCAACAACACATCCACAACCTTAGAACTTTTTGTCACTCGTCCTGCATTCAATGGAGGCATGAACCCACAATCGAGCATAAATACTCCCTCTTGGAGTCACAAGTATCAACTTGGCCAGAGCCTCTACTAGCAACGGAGAGCATGCAAGATCATAAACAACACATATATGATAGATTGATAATCAACTTGACATAGTATTCCATATTCATCGGATCCCAACAAACACAACATGTAGCATTACAAATAGATGATCTTGATCATGATAGGCAGCTCACAAGATCTAACATGATAGCACATGAGGAGAAGACAACCATCTAGCTACTGCTATGGACCCATAGTCCAAGGATGAACTACTCACACATCAGTCCGGAGGCGATCATGGTGATGTAGAGTCCTCCGGGTGATGATTCCCCTCTCCGGCAGGGTGCCGGAGGCGATCTCCTGAATCCCCCGAGATGGGATTGGCGGCGGCGGCGTCTCGGTATGTTTTCTCGTATCGTGGCTCTCGGTAGTAGGGTTTTCGCGACGGAGAGTATAAGTAGGTGGAAGGGCAGAGTCGGAGGAGGCACGGGGGCCCCACACCATAGGCTGGCTAGGGCCCCATGCTGGCCACGCCGCCTTGTGGTGTCGGCGCCTCGTGGCCCCACTTCGTATCCTCTTCGGTCTTCTGGAAGCTCCGTGGAAAAATAAGACCCTGGACTTTCGTTTCGTCCAATTCCGAGAATATTTCCTGTGTAGGATTTCTGAAACCAAAAACAGCAGAAAACAGGAACTAGCGCTTCGACATCTTGTTAATAGGTTAGTGCCGGAAAATGCATATAAATGATATAAAGTGTGTATAAAACATGTGAGTATTGTCATAAAACTAGCATGAAACATAAAAAATTATAGATACGTTTGAGACGTATCAGGGGGGCGGCCCCCCTGACCTCAACATAGCTCCGCCATTGGGCCCAAGTGCTAAACCATGTGTATATATATTGCATCAAATGAATGGAAAAAAAGAGTTGTGAGGGCCAAAGCAAAAAAATGTAGTTGTTTGTGTCACCAAAGAGAGAGCCACAAGAAAGCGATGGGGTGAAGCCATTGTGCAGCAAGGACGGTGTGATCTCGTCACCTCGAGGAGAGTCAGGGCGATGCCGAAAATGGTGGCGTGATGCCATCTTCATCATGAAAAGTTGGTGAGAAGCCAACAAAGATGATGCGACGTGAAGCTGCGAGAAGACGGAGTGGTGATCGGCACTTCGAGGGCATCATCCATGACAAGATGATGGTCTTTGGCGGTGAGATGCCGTCCCCAAGACGATTCGCTGTGACGGCGACTACATGACGTACGTGACCAGTGGTGCTCGCAGTTCATCCACAAGATGGTGAAGCTCATGCAAGATGGTTCGGCTGGTCCAAAGATTTGGCGATTTAGGATGACAAGATTAGGGGATGATTGTTAGAAATAATCTTGTCATATGTGGTTGCATGTGTATTTTTATTTGCATGTGGTTCAGGTTTTAGGATTTGTAGGTCGGATAAATCTCCAGCTAGTTTTTAGAAATAAGATTTTTTTTGAAACAAGGAGAACTGAGAGAAATGGTGACTGCATATCATAATCATTATACTAAGCTTTAAGTACTGCATATAGAGTGGAGAGTGCTACGAATCCGATCGTTTTTTACCATTTCATAGTTTTTATCTAGCGCAGACCATTCGTGGAGCTAGAAATGTTTTCGTGTGGTGGACCCTGGGGTATGTATCAGATCGAGCAGACACCGCAATTTTCTCCCAGACGTCAAACTCGCTCGAACTAGGTGTGCGCGCCCGGTCATGCGTGCATGCACGCCGTCATCCGCCGGCCGGCCGCCGCCGCAAAGCAAAAAATCCTTAACCAGCAAAGACACCGTCGTGCCATCTGGTCCGTCCACGGCCAGGTGCGACAGCGTGGCGTTGATATCCACACTTGGATAGTGACGTGTCTCTGCGAGCCGTTCCTCCTCGACCACGTCAAGTTGCTGCTGCCTGCTGGCGTGGCGCCGGAGACTTCCTCGCCGAGCTGGAGGCGGCGTACACGGTCTACCTGGACCAAGTCACGATTTCCTCGGTAAAAAGAATCAATCAATATGTTGCTCCACTCTCCGGCCCCTCCTGTTCAGTTCAGCTGAGCCCCCGTGCACATGGGTTTATCGATCACATGCACACATACTTGAGTCTCTTTTATAGTCGAGACGTTGTTTTCACTCGATCGATGGACACGTCTTTTACCAGGAAGCCGTTATTGAGGAGGACGCCCGCGTCGCGGTTAAACATGCATCTACCTAGGCTTACACGATTCTTTGAAAGAGGATTGTTGATTAGTTTGTGTTTGTTATCACATAAAATTGAAAGTGGGTTGTGTTTTCTGGAAACTTTATTTCAAGAAAGATGTGGAAACACAACAAGAGATTGTAATTATTTCCCCACAGCTTTTTCCTATAGGCTAATTTATAAGCTGGGTGTTACTAGTTTGCCACAGCGGAAATTGTCAATAATTAAGCTTTGTATTGTCTAACTTTTTCCGCCGATGCCAAGATCACATTTGGGTGCAGTCGTGCAAAAATTCAAGAGAACCCAGTATGAGAAGCGCTGCCGATGAGTGATAAGCCTAGGCGCTGAGATGGAAGTTGCTAGGAATAATACCCCACAAAAAAAAGTTGGGAATACTGACGTTTAAACATGTTTCATAGGTGACATGATATACTTTTGGTTTAGTTTTTTTGTTGTTTCTATTTATTTTGTATACTCTGGAAAATCTGCGCGTTTTTATTGAAGCATGTGACATGTTTTTTAAAACTTGATCAATTTCCTTTTGGTTTCTTGATTTTAGGGAAATCTTTGTATGACCGGGTCTATTAAAAGTTTTTTTTAGTGAGGGTCTATTAAAAATTTATGTTCCGTAGTAGCATACGAGAATTCAACTAGTATAAAATACTAGTACTCGGAATAGGTTAAGTACATCGGACACATTCTTTGATTTTTTTGCTACAAATTAAAAGATTTGTGCATGCTCACCTCTCCTTCCCACCTCCTTTTCGCTTTTTATCGCTACCAGCCAAGTTTACGCTCTCTCCCTCCCCGTCCATGCTCGTGCATGCAAAGATCAAATTTTTTTTTGCATCAGGGAAGCACGAGACGAGGATGGCTCGTTTGAATTGGACGAATTAGTCCTTCCTCGTAGGTCAAACTTAGAGGCATTTTGAGAACCGGTTCAAGAATCTAAACGACCGAACTTCTACACTAGTAGAAAAAGGGGCAACCGTCTGGAGCTTTCGTACCGGTTCTATTACGAACCGGTAGTAAAGGGGGGTTTTATACCGGTTTGTGTGCCCAGTCGGGCAAGGAGCATTTGTACCGGTTCGTGAGGGGCTTTCGTACCGGTTCGTGTTACGAACCGGTATGAAAGGTCTTCCGCCCGAATGGCAGACCCATGTGGGTCCAGGGCTGGACCTTTGGTACCGGTTCCTAACACGAACCGGTACGAAAGGGTGCCCCTATATTATTCACATCGCGCGCACAGCCTGGCCCTGCTCTTATTTTCTCCTCTCTCACATTTCTACAAAATTTGCACCTCTCACACTCCAAAAAATATCTATTTTTTCTCCACCATTTTAACATGATTAAGGGCATACATCTATCCAAGGGTTAGCAATATCATCCTTCCTTCCGGCGTTCCTAATTTAGCACATTTCTTTGGTAGTTTTAACTCGTACTATTTTTCTAGTGCTAGCAAGGTGTTCGATGAAATGCCTAAGTTAGGGATTTTATTTTTTTATATGCAATTTGAGCTGAAATTATGGTATATTTTGTAGGTTTTAATTAGTATCATCCCCGTCCTCACCGCCGTCGATCGCTAGCGTCGTCCCCTAGCCGGCACCGTACAACCTCGGTGAGCCTCTTCTTTTTTATAAAAAAAATTAGTTTTATGTGATGAACTTGAATATTAATTAAGTTGGTCACTCATATATCCACGATGTTGTGTACTGAATGATTTTTGATATACATATAAAATGCAGATGAGTCGACAATGGATGTACGGTGACCGGTGCCATCCCGAGTTCATTAATGGCATGCATTATTTTCTCAACGTGGCTGAGGCAAACAGGCGGTCGAATGGTTTCATGTATTGTCCATGTAGTTCCTGTAAGAATATGAAGGATTACTCTACCTCGAAGACCCTTCACGTCCACCTGCTGGAGAACGGTTTCATGCCCAGCTATAATTGTTGGACCAAGCACGGAGAAAGAGGGGTTATATTGGAAGACAATGAAGAAGAAGGGGATAGTGACAACTATCCCTTATTCACTGAACACAGTGATAGTAGAATGGGGGAAGACGAAGCTGAAGAAGAGCCCATTTTCGATGAGCCAATTTTTGATGATCCGGATGACGATTTGGGTCGGGCCATTCTTGATGCGAAGATGAACTGCGGAAATGAAAAGGAGAGGTTGAAGTTGGAGAAAATGTTAGAGGATCACAATAAACTGTTGTACCCAAATTGCGAAAATGGTCAGAAAAAGCTGGGTACCACGCTGGAATTGCTGCAGTGGAAGGCAGAGAATGGTACTTCTGACAAGGGATTTGAAAAATTGCTGAAAATAATAAAGAAGATGCTTCCAGGGGAGAACGTGTTGCCCTCTAGCACGTACGAAGCAAAGAAGGTTGTCTGCCCTCTAGGATTAGAGGTGCAGAAGATACATGCATGCATCAATGACTGCATCCTCTACCGCGGGGAGTACGAGAATTTGAATGCATGCCCGGTAAGATCAGGCGAGATGACCCTGGCGATGTTGAGGGTGAGTCCACCCCCAGGAAGAGGGTTCCTGCGAAGGTGATGTGGTATGCTCCTATAATACCACGGTTGAAACGTTTGTTCCAGAACAAAGAGCATGCCAAGTTGTTGCGATGGCACAAAGAGGACCGTAAGAAAGATGTGATGCTTGAGACACCCCGCCGACGGGTCGCAGGTGGAGAAAAATCGACAGAGAGTTCAAGTCATTTTCAGATGACGCAAGGAACTTAAGATTTGGTCTAAGTACAGATGGCTTTAATCCTTTCGGGAGCAGAGCTCCAGTCATAGCACCTGGCCGGTGACTCTATGTATCTATAACCTTCCTCCTTGGTTGTGCATGAAGCGGAAGTTCATTATGATGCCGGTGCTCATCCAGGGCCCGAAGCAACCCGGCAACGACATTGATGTGTACCCGAGGCCATTGGTTGAAGAACTTTTAGAGTTGTGGCGTGACGAAGGTGTACCTGTGTGGGATGAGCACGAACAAAAGGAATTTAACCTACGAGCGTTGTTATTTGTAACCATCAATGATTGGCCTGCTCTTGGTAACATTTCGGGGCAGTCAAACAAGGGATACAATGCATGCACACACTGTTTAGGTGAGACTGACAGTAATTATTTGGGAAACAAGAATGTGTACCTGGGGCATCGTCGATTTCTTCCAAAACAACATCGCGTAAGAAAGAGAGGAAAGCATTTCGGTGGTGAGGCAGATAACCGAACGAAGCCTACCCACCCTACTGGGGAAGTTATATATGATATGGTCAAGGATTTAAAAGTGGTCTTTGGAAAGGGTCCCGGCGGACAATCTGTTCCGCATGATGTTGACGGACACGTACCCATGTGGAAGAAGAAGTCGATATTTTGGGAGCTACCCTACTGGAAATTCTTAGAGGTTCACTCGCAATCGACGTGATGCACGTGACGAAAAATATTTGCGTGAACCTGCTAAACTTCTTGGGCGTGTATGGGAAGACAAAAGATACACCGGATGCACGGCAGGACCAGCAAAGTATCCACGAAGGAAACAACCTGAATCCGAGAGAAGTATCAAGGTCCTGCCAGCCTACGCTCTTACCAAAGAGGAGAAGGAGATCTTTTTTGAAGTCCCGAGTAGCATCAAGGTCCCGTCCGGCTTCTCGTCGAATATAAAGGGAATAATAAACATGTCGGAGAAAAAGTTTCAAAACCTAAAGTCTCATGACCGCCACGTGATTATGACACAATTACTTCCGGTTGCATTGAGGGGGCTTCTGCGGAAAATGTTCGAGTACCCATTGTGAAGCTATGTGCGTTCCTCAATGCAATTTCTCAGAAGGTGATCAATCCACTTACTCTACAAAATTTACGAAGGATGTGGTCCAATGTCTAGTCAGCTTCGAGTTGGTGTTCCCACCATCCTTCTTCAATATTATGACACATCTCCTAGTTCACCTGGTCGAAGAGATTGGCGTTCTCGGTCCTGTATTTCTACACAACATGTTCCCCTTTGAGAGATTCATGGGAGTCTTAAAGAAGTACGTTCATAACCGTGCTAGGCCAGAAGGAAGCATCTCCAAGGGCTATGGAACAGAGGAGGTCATTGAGTTTTGTGTTGACTTTATTCTTGACCTTAAGCCGATCGGTGTTCCTGAATCGCGCTATGAGGGGAGACTGCGTGGAAAAGGCACGCTAGGAAAGAAATCAAGAACGTGTATGGACGGACATTCTTTCACTCAAGCACACTACACAGTTCTACATAATTCCATCTTGGTGGCTCCGTACAAAGAGGAACACAAGGATATCTTATGCTCTAAATACCCGGAGCAACGTGAAGATTGGATTGCTGGAGAACACATGAAGACTTTCGGCGGTTGGTTGCAAACACGTCTCATGAATGTCACTGAACAAGTTAGAAAAGACAATGAAGTGTCCATCACAAACTCCGGCGAGGTGTATATCTATGTATCAATTAGTCTGTGTTCATCGATCCCTAGATGCATTCATTTATTTGTATTGCACCTATTAACGAATAATTTTTTCTTTTAGCCTTCCGCATCATCGAGCAAGTCTATTAAAACAAAACGAGGCCCGACGAGAGTGTTAAAGGGCGAGGGCAGGTTAGCCCTCACGGCATTTAAGGCTAATGGTGAACCGGAGCATCCCAAAGAGTTCTGCCGCAAATTTACAAATCAAGCCGGAGTTCTTGTTAGGGACCATGTACCGATCAGCATTCAAGAGTGGAATAAGCCGAAGAAAGCGGGGACTCGGAGCTAGTTATGTCAACGACACGATGAAAACTTTTCTTTGGGACACTCTACTGACACGATTCAGCCTACCGGAAGACATGACGGAAGGCCAGAAGAATAAAGTCAGGGAATGGACATGGAAGAAGATGGCCATACAATTCCAGACCTGGAAGAAAAATTTATGGGATAAATATAAGAATGAAGATCCAGTTTTCGATGATACTCTAGTGAAGATAAAAGATCACTGGCCCGCATTTAAGGAGTATAAGCAATCGTCTACTTTTGTGTCCCGATCGGAGACAAATACGAAAAATGCTGGAAAGAAGAAACTTTGGCATCATTTGGGGTCAGGTGGCTACAAGACTGCCATTCCGAAGTGGACAGCGTTTGAGAATAAACTGATGGACGCAGGAATCACTCCACAGACATGGGACTGGCCCGAACGGTCCAAGTTCTGGTTGTTCGCGCATGGGGCAGGGTTGGACCCAAATACAGGGTTGATCGTTGCGAAGGGAAAATGGAAGGAAAAGATTGAGGCAATCGTACCGAAGCTTATAGATGCAATTGATAAGGTCAGAAAGGGAGAGTACATTCCCGATAGAGAGAATGACGAGCTTACACTCGCTCTTGGGAATCCTGAACACGTTGGACGGGTACGAGCTCGCCCAGGTCTCACCATGAAGGAAGCATTCCCGGAGTCCGCTGACACTTATAGAAGCCGTTCGCGGAAGAAGAAGAAGGACGCCGACATGTTAACAGAATTGTTAAATAGGGTGGAGGCGCTTGAGAAAAATCAGAGGGCACCTGATCAGCCGCTGTTTCTACAGGATCCACAAGCCGGTGCTGCCCCATCTCAGCGAAGAAGCAGTGTCGGTTCCTCGCATCTTGACGGATGTGGAGGAAGCTACCCCGTTGATTATGTCACGGAGAAGACAGATTGCGAGCTACATATGTTAATCAGGACCGCGTCCGTTAAGGTGGCGGTCGGCTATGTGTACCCAAGTGAAGATGGAGCAATGCACCATCATATGCCCATTCCACCTGGTTGTGTTCGTGTCGGGGTGGATGAAGTTGTTTCGGGTTTTGAAAAATTTGAGCTTGATATTCCTAGAGGTGAAGATGAGAGGACACTGGCCGATGTCAAGCACGGTTTCGCCCTATGGCCGAAGAAGTACGTCGTCCTTTTACAAAGGCCACCGACTCCTACACATGAGCAGCAAATGCCATCGACTCCTACACATGAGAGGACACATGAGCAGCCAAGTCCAGACCTACCTGAGAGGGACCCCAGCGTGAGTCCACCACCTCGAGATCCTCTGTGTAAGACAGCGCCCGTTAAGCGGAACGGTACGCCGCCTAGGAAGAAAGCTAGAAAGGAGAAACCACTGCCGCCTATTGAGAAGTTACCTTGGGAAAAAACTCCCGAGGAAAACCAGGCAGCCGTTCAAGCCGAGGTGAAAATTTTTTTTGCACCGAAAGTGCCAGAGATACCTTTCGAGAAGACACTAGATCCGATGAAAGTTGTGCGTACCGTTGAGAATTTATATGACCCTGTACCATCGCCGCCATCTGACTATAGGCGTTCTATTGAAAGGTCGTATGACAGCATGATCGAGGCGACAAAACCCGTTCAATCGGGTGTCAAGGAGTTAAAAGGGATACACCAAGTCTACCAGCTCGGACAACAACCCGTTCAATCGGCCCCCCATCTCGTGGTGTATGACGAGAAAGCCGTTCAAAGTTCTCGACAATACACCGATTACCCCTCAGCTGAAGTACAATATAAATATGTTCAAGGGAAAGATTTGGTCGAGAATCTCAGGAAGCTACCAACAAGAATGCGTAACTTGCATACGTGGTACCAAGTTGCCACAAAGGGAGGGATCGAGACTATCATGGTGCGAGTTAAGGAAGAGCACTACTTCCAAGAATACTCTGTGAGCGTTGACTTCTGCGACCTTTTCCAGTTATACAATCTTCGGGCCCTCGACAAATCTATCATCAGTTGCTATTGTCTGTAAGTGATTTATTTATATAATTTGAGAAGTCTTTAGCTAAGCTCCTTCATTATCCGCAAATTATAATCTTTTGTGCGCTATGTTATGCGGATCGAAGATGCTCGAATGCAAAAGGGATGAAATCACGGACATTGGGTTCATTGACCCGGACACAATGCATGTCAGGACCATAGAAGAACCCCTCTATAACAAGGATACACCGGAGACTTTGCTAAGGTTTTTGAAGCGACAACGTGACAAAAAGATAATACTTTGGCCTTACAACTTCCAGTGAGTGTTACTCTCTTATAACACATTCTATTTTGCTCACCATATGTTAAAATATTAACTGATGACTTATATATATGACACTACATATTTAAACTTGCGTAGGTTTCACTTTATTCTTATCGTCATTAAAATGTACGAAGGAGAAGTTGAAGTCTTTGACTCACTAACCAAAGAGCCTATACTATACAAGTCTTGTTTTCTTATGCTCAAAAGGTAATTCAAATTCTTATCGGTTTTTTTGTGAATTTCCTGATATCAACAGATTGATAACTCTTTTGTGCATTTTCTTTTGTCGGGCAGCGTATGGGAAACTTTCATCAAGGAAGATCAGTCCTTTCAATGGGCACCGAAGCTGATATGGCGTGCGAACAAAGTAAGTAGTAGTTACCTAGGTCCACACACCTTTATCATACTTGATTATTGTTTGACTGAATTATATTCTTGTACAGAAATGCGCGAAACAACCACAGGGGACTGATCTATGTGGATACTATGTTTGCAAGTACATCCACAGAATTGTCAGCGAGAGAGCGAATAATGAAAGAAATAAAGAGGTACGAAAACAATATTCACAAATTTATTTTGTTACCATAAGTTGTGCTGAGTTTCATGTATTCATTTGTATCTTATTCTTTTACAGTTGAGAAGAAAGCGGGAGAAGATCTCAATCGAGGAGCGCTTCAAAGCAATTGGCGAGGAATTGTCGGGATTTTTCCTTCGGGAAGTCATACCACCATCCGGAGAGTTCCACTATGCATAAAGATCTCCCGCTCCTCGATTGCTTTGTGTATCTATAGTTCGACTCGGAGTGTACCACTATGGTACATGTAATAGATAGTATTCCTCGGAGAGTACCACTACGCATGAAGATCGATCTTCATGCATGTACTACTTTATTCTGGTGCATCGACTTGATATATGCATCGAAGAGTACTACATATGCAATTACATGTGTGTTATATTATATGCACCAACTTGATATGCATCACCTTGATCTTCATGTACTACGTAAACCCAAACGCGTTTCTGGTGTATCGACGTGATACGAAACGCTCCGATACCCATAAACCCCTCCTAAAACCCTAAACCCTGAATTCTCTGCCGCGGCAGAGATTTCTGCATTTTCTCTGCCGCGGCAGACAACCTTTGGTACCGGTTTGTAATACAAACCGGTACCAGCTCCCTCGCCGTGCGCTCTCCTGGGCTCCCACGTGGAGGCGCCATTAATACCGGTTCGTAAGGAACCGGTACGAAAGGGGGGGGGGCCTTTTGTACCGGATCTTTTATACCGGTTCAAAAACCGGTACGAATGCCCCTTACGAACCGGTATAGATGAGCGTTTTTCTACTAGTGCTACTCCACCGATACGGACCAAATGCCATAGGATCGACCAAACACGCCAATAAGAGCAGAAACCAATGAGTACGTAGAGCTGGAAATGTTTGCTAAAATGGGGTGGATCCGGGTACATGAGATCGAGCAGGTCTATCAATTTTCTCCCAGTAGTGAAAGGCGCTGAAACTAGGAACTGTTTGCGTGTGCCCGGACATCCATATGCATGTCCTGTTACCCGCCGGCCGCCGCCGCACAGCAAAAAAGATCCTTAACCGGCAAACTTTTTCCAAGTTACTATCTTAGAGCAGGCCGTGCTCCGTTCCTCCTCGACCACGTCAACGTGCTGGCCAGGGGCCGCAGACTTTCTCGCCGAGCTCGATGCTTATACATACGGTCTAGGTAGACCAAGTCATCATTTTCCTCGATAAAAAAATACAGTACTCCTACTACTTGTTCAGCTGAGCTCCCCGTGCACAGGAAGAAACACTATCACTGAGATTTTTCATGGTTTTATTAGCGATCGGATGCAAACATCCTTGTGATTTTTTTTATGGTCGAGACGTTGCTATCGCTGCACTCGATGGATCGACACGTCTTTTACCAGGAAGCCGTTACCGAGCAGGACGCGCGCGTCGCCGTCTGCCCGTCTCTGCTGTACGCACGCACTTGCATGTGGACCGGCCAGGATTGGATCCCCCGTCGCGGGCGAGGCGTCATCTGCCGTCGGTGCGTGCCAGCTTGCTCGGTGAACCGTCGATGGATCCGCCGCTGCTGCAGACGTACTTGGCGATCGCTGGTTGTCCGGGCGAACACGCGGGGAGGTCAAGTGCGAGCAAAGCAAATTAAAGCCCAATATTTCTTTGATTTATTAAGCTCATGATGATGTTAATCGTGCACTCAGAGATATCCTGATCGAGACAGCTGAGCCGTCGCACCGCTCTAGCTCTCCCCTCTTCCTAACCGCCATCGCGCAGAATCATCGAGCCGCCACTATAGACATACAGTACTTACGTCACAACGTTTCTGGGCTGGCCTGGAGTGGAGACTTCGTCGCCGACAGGACGTACACGTAGACATAGTCATCATCTCCTGCTCCTCCATATAAAAAAGAGAAAATTTCTTATATGACACTGGCTTAAAATCAGATTCCTTATTTGACACTAGATAAAAAATTCTTCCCTATATGACACCTACTGTAAAAAAAATCCTTACATGACACTACCGTTCGTTCCATCATATTGCTCCGTCAATTTTTTCACGGATGGACCGAAATACCCCGATGTGAACCTATCCAACACTGAAAAGTTTCTGGCGACCGCGAACTGTCCCGAGTCATCTTGTTCATCTCTCCTAGATCGACATATTCTGGACCCTAGGTTTACCGGCGGTGGTGGCTGCAGGTTTGTAGCGGCGGTGGAGGCTTGAGCTTACGCGCCATGGGCCGTGGCATGGCTGTGGATGGCGGACGAAGGGTCGCGGCCGAGCGGCCATGGCCGGCTGCTCGTGGCGGAGCAAGCCCCACGGCGGAGGGTGCCCTAGGCTAGGCTGCGGATGGCGGCCAGGGCGGGGGTTCCGACGGCGGCTACGGAGGAATTTGGGATGGAGATGTAGGCTCGACGGGGGCAGCCAAGGCAAGGCGCCAGAGGCAACCAAGGCACATCAGCGAGGAGGGAACGATGATGAATCTGCGGGCTCGCGAAGTGCATTGTTGTTTGCTATAAATTAAATGTAGTGCTCCGTAGTAGATACTGTCATGTCATATATATGTAGGAGTAGCAATTCTTACTCATTTATGTTTCATTTACAGGACGGGTCCAACTTCAAGATTATTGCTGAAAATTAGGTTGCTTTGGAACCGAAACAAAGCTAGAAAGAAAATCAAATGTTTCCAGGAGTTTGTTGATTCCGATTAAACTAAAACTTGTTCTGTATTCTGGTTGTTTCCTTCTCACAATAGAAATATCTTTGAGAATAAAAGTACGGAGTAACAACAAGGGAGAAGGGGCCAAATTATGGGGTCTCGTTAGTCATTTAATCATGACCAATGCTTAACATTCATGGGGGGTACAATGGTCTTTTCATGTCACTCTTTAACTACGTCAGTGAATCAAATGCACTGGAGTGTTATGTAAGGCAAAAAAAAATTACACAAGGTGTCATATAGAAGAAATTTGTGTCTAGTGTCAAATAAGGAACCTGGTTTTAAACCATTGTAATATAAGGAATTTTCTCCAAAATGAAGTCCTCCCGACCTGTTCAGGTTCAGCTGAGCTTCACTCCCCGTGAGCAGTGATCGCGAGGCGTGAGCAGTAGAAAAACACGAGCAGTACGATATTTCAGGGGCTTGCTCATCTCATGGATTAACGCTTTTGAGGCACGTAAATAATTTGAGGCCGATCGAGACGTTGCTGGTTCTGCAAATCTCTACACTATTTAAAAAGAACGAACAGGTTCCGTATTCTGCCTCATCTCTCAATACGTCAAGATTTTTGGTCGTCGTCCCGTTTCGTTGAGCCTTCCGTCCCGCACGCGTCCAACTGGGCCAGGCCCAACTACATCGTCGGAATGGAAAGGAAACCCAGCACCCGAAACCCTGTCCTCGGAAGTCCACATCCTCCTCCCCCCTACGCAGATTCCACGAGCTGCACGTAGCTGCCGCCGCCGAACACCCTCTGCCTCCCCCCGCTTCCCTATCATGTGGAGCTCTTCCTATCCCTCTGAATGCCTCCTCCTCTCCGGCCAGGATGTTGGCTTGGAAGGCACATCTGGGCAGGCCGGCGGAGTCTCAGTGCTGCCACGCCGGATCGGGGATTGCCAGCTCTCCACCGAGGCCGAACTTTGAGGTATTTCCTTCTCAAATATGATTATTTCTTGATCCTATCCTGGTGTTGTTCATTCCTAAATCAGTTAACAATAGGCCCGACGCCTTGCCGCCGATAGCAGCGCTGCCTTTGGAGCCGCTGGAGATTGCGGAGCGCGGGGGGACGTCTACGCCGAGCCGGCCCGGGCAAGATATTCTCCCGCCGACCGATGGATCGACCCAGCAGGCAGCTAACCGCGCACGCGCGCATGCTATCTTCTTCTCACGTTCTCTGGTCTTTGGTTCCATGTTCGAGTACTCAGATGAACCGGCCATACGTCAGTTGGATGGTGTCAGTATCCTTCTTCCTTTTCTCAATCGATGGGATTCTCTTGTTTTTTAGATCCGTCGGTTTCTTCTCCTGGCATCATGTATGCCGTCATCGTAGTGGTGTATAGTCCTTGTTGCTATTCTTTTTTAGTTATTATTAGCACGCTACATGTTAATTCGTACGGATGGATTTCAATAAAAAGGTTGAAAGTTAATTTCTTTTTCAATTTTATTAAATTCAACGTGACCAACATTTTCTTTGACGACATAGACAATTTAAATGATGGAAGTGAAATCACATGTGTATACATATAACTTGATACTTAAGGTTACTTGTATATCTTGACACTCGATGGAGTCAGTCACATAAAGATGAGAGCTATATATAAGAACCTGTGACTGCAAATCAGCAAATTGTGAATCAAACCAGTGGCACGCGGACGATAGCATGCAAATATAGGTTGTTCTTCCTTCACACAGTGATCCCATTTCCTCCAGCTCACTTCGCTTCGCCCCTCCCGGGAGTTCCCAGTTGAAGTGGTAGAGAAGCGAGGCGAGCACGATCTCCATGCTGCCATTGTCGCACGCACGGCTTCTCTACCACGGAAGCCCACTATCTCCATTCACGACGCAGTAGAAGCCATTGTCCGTGTTGTATGATGACCCAACGTCTGCGAGGAAGAAGAATGCCAGCCTCGCTCCCAGTCTAGCTCGGATGGCACCCCCTCCGCCTCGCCGTCAACTTGCCCACTTCAATTCCGCCGGCCGTGTGGCAGGATGTGACGTCCTCGCTCGCTCAATCTCCTCACAGCCATCAACAATGGTGGTGAGTAGTATTTTCTGTTTGTTTAATTATTTTAAAATTGATGCAAATGAGATATGCAAATTTTGTGAGTGACATATGCAAATTTATCTGATTTGTTTGATCCAGACGTTGTGAGTGACATATGCAAATTTCATTGATGTATATGGTGGCAAATGGTTGTTGTTCTTATTTATTTGATGCAAATGCTCTCTATATAGTATCTGGTCCCCTTTAGAATGGTATCTGAATCGGAATGCAAAGATAAAATTCCATACAGTACGTACTGTAGTGTTTTAGTTGTTTGGCCTGTGAATTCCAATTGTATAGATGAGGCGTGGGTGCAATGGCGACAGAGTTTCTGAATTTTAGATTTCTTTCTTTGTGAATTTCAGAATATAGCAACTACTTGGTTAACGATTGCAGTACAATATGTTCACTGGAAGTACCTAATTGAGGTATCTTTTTTCCATTTGTTGCTCAGTGGTAGATGCTATATAAGATGTTAAGAAACTAGAGAAATCCACATTCAACTATATCCTTCCAGGCTATGGCTCAGCCTCCCAAACTTACAGTTCCCTTTTATTCGACATGCTATATATATATTATATAGGTGTAGAGACCCATGGATTGGATGATGGTGGTGGTGTTTTGATTCAATGGAGTAATGGAGAAGTACAATACATGATTTCTGGACAGATCAATCAGTGTTGTCTCACATTTGTCTCATTGTATTGCTTCATTTATCTGCATCAGTTTGACTGGAACAGCATGCATGAAATGTAGTGATGGGAGATTATTTCCATGAGAGAGAGAATTTTTTCTGAAGATCTGCAATATGACTATGTCCGCTGACTCTTGTCCTTGTGTAAATTCATTAGGTCTGATGAGTATCAGGTGTTATGAGAAGTTAAAAGCTGCAAGAGAACAATGAAGAAAGGCTGGCAAGATTGTGCTCTCTAAAAGATGCCCATATAGATTGGCAACAACGACCACTGACTCAAGGTATCGACATGAAATCATGCTCAACCAGTTGGTAGCCTGGTATTTCTTAGAGAGATACTACTCACTACATTGCTTGATTGAAGATTGACTTGCATTGTACTCCACTACAGTTTTATTACCCTTTGCAGAATTTCATTATTTTGGACAGCCACAAAGATATTTTGTAGGCTGTCACATATAGTATCGGATCTCATGCCCATCATTTATGTAAACAGAGTTATCATGTAACTGACTCAAAATATTACCTGAGCTAGCCCGTGTCATCGCTGCCATTGTCCAATCCTATCATTGTCATCATATGGACCAGGACCTCAAAGCTGAGAAGTTCCTATTTATCGGCAAGGAGAAGGACTGAAGGAGGAGCCTCCACTTGCCAACCACAAATCCAGGTAACTTTGTTTTGGTTGCACCTTAAGTGATTGTTGTAATAAAAAAAATCTATCGTTGGCATTTGATAATAATAATTAGTAAGTTACATAAATTGGATGCCTTCCTACTTTTGATGTACTTTGTATTGATCAACTCAAGTTCATACAGATAAGGAAGTTTGATGCTATAGAGTAGAGGAATGCATTTTTCACTGGCATATGTCGGCATATGAGCTTGCATTTCTTCATTAAAAATTTAAGAGCAGTTGTTAGTCCCGGTTGTTTTGGGGTAACTGTACCAGCTCTTGTGAGTTAGATGTGTTGGATACTAGCATATAGTTGGATAGTTTGATAGTAACTCTTGGTAAGTTAAATTAGAAGTAACCTGACAAAAGAAATCCCTGTGGGGTTCTATCTATACCAAAGATCTTGCTACCTGCTCATTGCATTGTCGTTGATAAATAATGTGTCTTCCTACTTGGGAGGTTGCATTCATGCGATTGAGTGACTGCTAAACTATGCTCGATTTTCCTATTGTCAAAAAATACTCAATGTACATCACTTGAGTAGCACTGCTTTGTTTGTACAGGGCATAGCTATAGTATTTAAGGTATGTCATTTAGACATCGGGAAAATTTGCTACAGGACACCGTTATTTTCTGGCATTTGCCAAAACACACCACCCGATTGTGTCTTTGCCAGGTACCATTACAATTCTGTGGCACATTTGCCAGAACACACCACCTGGCCGAAAACGGAAAGTTATGCATTTTGTCTTCAAAACCAGTCATCCCAGGTAAAAGTGCAAAACTTTCCGTTTTTGGCGAGGTGGTGTGTTCTGGCAAATGTGTCACAAAATTGTAATGGTACCTGACAAACACACAATCGAGCGGTGTGTTTTGGCAAACGCCAGAAAATAACAGTGTCCTATAGCAAATTTTCCCTTAGACATTTTATCCATGGTAGAAAAATAAAATCATTAACTCTGATTTCAAAAGAAAAGTTGGCCTTCGCCGGTTGAAGCCAGAGGAGACTTGCTCTTTCTCAAATCATTGTACGGAGGATGTAAGCTCTCAATTAAGCAACTTCAGCTCTTAAGATATGAAAAATATACATGCTGCTGAAATGTAAGCATAAAAGTGGATTGCTAAATGTGAAATCGACTTCTACTATCTCTATAGGAGATAATGCATCTTGGCTTACTAAATGCTTTGTATGTACATTCAACCGACTCAATGCGATGAATTTTCTGCTTGGGCCACAATCTGGAGGTGCCACCTTCCTTTCTCGATCTTGGTTTCAAGACGTAAATTTCCCTTTTGTTTCTGTTCCCGTTCATTCCTTGCACCTGGAGTATTATTTTGTTGCTCGACAGTTGCTTCATGAATTTCATGTGTGAATATGCACCTGGAGCTTTGTGAGTCAGACAAAAGACATAAGCCATGTGAAGATTGCACTACCAGACGTTGTTCTACTGCCATGCAGCTTGGGGACTGAGGTATGGTGTATATTCAGAGTGAATTGTTGTCTTTATTTGATAATGTTGCTGGGATATGTTGCTTTGCTCAAAACTGTGGTGTTTGATAATGTGGCTGATTGAGATTGGCCTTTTGATATGACAAAAGAGGAGTGGGATGCTTTTTTTTTCAAGCCTGGTGGGGCCGGAGAAAAATGGGACAACAGCATAAACTAAGTTAGAGGAGGAAGGTTCATATTATCTCTTTGAATGACTAAAGGCTTCTAAGAATCAAGAACTTGACAACTACATAAGTACATATTGTCCTAGGCTTGAATTTGCTACATGATTTGGATAACTAGCTTATTTGTGTATTCCAGTGCCCTGCAATTCAGTATTTGGCTCGTGCTATTTATGTTATTAATTTTCAGGGTGGATTCGTGGTGAATTACCATATCAATTAAAGGGGTCAGTGTTGAGAGGCACTGACGATGCACACCTCAAGCTGTGGGTTATTGTTGATCTGAATGACATGACTTCAAGATGATGGGGCCGAACTGACCTTGGAAGTTACCGAGCGGGAATTAAAACTTGAAGCTCAATTAGTTGAAGCCATAAGCATCATTTAAGAGCAGGTAGGTGTTAAATGATTTTTGAATGCCAGTATATGTATCATTTCAATAACAATACATCTCTAAACATGGTAATCATATCCAGAAACAAGTTTCTAACATGGTAATTGTGGACACTGTATTATGTGTATTCGGTTTGTAGTGTCTACATGTCTTTTGTCCATATCAACTTCTGACTAAAATACATTTGGGAACTGAATTTACAGGCGTCCATCGTGTGTAAGCATATCTCCAAACTAGGGTCCCGACTAAGTTCCCACTTGGTTTCCCCTGTTCCAAGCAGTCTTTGTTTCAGTTGATATTTCAGAAAAGAACTCGTCGAGGCTTAAATTCCCATGCTATTGGTTCAAGATAGCATTATCAGGTTGTAGAAGGAGAATACAATGCAAGCAGGGTGCTATACTGCTAATCTGTTATGCTGCGGCAAGCCCAACCGATTTTATGTGCAGAGGTTAATGGTAAATGGTAGAAACTGACACTTATACGGTTTCACTCACTTGTATATCATGCCATGTGTTTTCTGTATGTCATGAATGAACAATGGAGTTTGCAATATATGGCCTCAGAATTGATCAATTGTTGTTGACAGTACACATTAATTTTATAATGCTCCAGAAGATGCCATTAGAAAATTATTTGCATGTTGATTATAGATAATCAATGTATCTCTTTCATGTTGTCTTCAATAGGTGTAATAATAAAACTGTCAGCATTCTGTTTTGCTCTCAAGATCAAGGCCGGATGCCGGATTGCTTTGGTTGTATGCTTGGTAATTAAATATAATATTACTGCCATGACTAAATATGTGCTTATGCAAACTTTCAGGAAATGTTGAAACATGCTTTAAGGCTAACATGTGGAATGCATGCAGGTTGGTATTCAAATATTTTATATGTTGTTGGCAAGGAATCTATGTATCATATTTCAAGTTGTCTCGTATAGTTATTATAATATAAATTGAGCATTCTTATTTCCTCTCTCTGTGACAAAATTGATACAACATCACTTTCCACTTTCCTATTTCCTCTTTTTTTTCAAGAATTTATGTATCAGTTTAGAAGTCGTCTCTGTTAGGTACAACATAATTTCCTAACGAGATTGGTTGTAGATTTGTCAGGAATTTAAATCACGCTACCGATTTATCAAATACTTTGCTTATGCAAACTCTTAGCAATGCACGCACATTGGCTGTTGTGAAAGTAACAGATCAAATGGGAAGTCAGAATACACAAAAGTACTTCCTCCGTACATAAAAAGATGCGAAAGATTTGTCCAAATTCGGATGTATCTACACCCTAAGAATGTCTAGGTACATCCAAATTTAGTTAAACTTCCGACATCTATTTATGATCAGAGGTAGTACTTTGTTTCTCTGTAAAATTCACGTTCTCATTCTCATTTTAAGGGTCTCCTACATGTTAATAGAAAGTGTGAATGAGTAGAGGCCAGAGTTGGAGATGAGACAGTGAAACATCGATGACGGTGCTGGAGATTTTCTGAAGCATAGGAGAAGGTGTGCACATGATTGTAGAGCCATGTTGAGCAGGACAACTACGAGCGATATTGATCAGAATGAGTATAGCAACAAGCCACTGACACAACATCAACAAATGTCAAAAGAGCGGAGGTGTCACTAAAAGGGACACCGAAGGTGAGTGGAACCCCAGAAAGACTATAGAGAAAAAATGGAGACATGACATGGATTCAATATATGTTTAAGTTTTAACAAGTCAGATATGGAGAACCTGTTAACTGACTTCACGTCCATCCGTGAAGGTAGTAGTGAACTGAGAGGTCCTTGATGTTGGAGGCTAAAAATTAGCCTCTCGTTTCTGCTGCTAATAAAGTATAAGTTCACCACGAATCTAGACAAGTGGATTTGTTTGGCTTTAAATGCAATTTGTATAGTTTTATTAGAAATTAAGACCGAGATAACTTGAGTCTCTAGATGTCGGTCTTTTGCAGAGAGTTTATACTGTTTCCGAATCCTAACATTATGTCATTATTGCATATGCACATCAACTTGCTACGCCCGTGATGGTCTATTAACTATTTCCTATTTTGATTGATGTCTTATCTGGTACTTCGGCAAAACAAATATGTAGAGTGTCAGAATAAAATGATGTACTACCTTTGGTCCTAAGTAAGTGTCGCAACGTCCTCTAGATTCGGATGTGTCTAGATGCAGTTTTGCGTATAGATACATCTGTATTTACAAAAAATTGCGACAATTATTTTAAAATGGAGGAAGTAGTTCCTATTTCAGATATTTGAAAACATCGTGGGTGATACATGTTGGATGGATTTCTTTTTGTCCCTTGGAAAAGCATGGGAAATGCATGGTCTCGGAGAATCAAATGGTTGCTTAATATTAAATTATCACTATTGTCTTGATGCCCCTTTCAGGGGGGGATGTTGTCATACATCGGGGGGAATGTTGTCATACATCTGAGTATATTGATTAGTAGGTTTCACGTATCATTTCATTGCGATACAGGTAAATTAAAAGGGATCAGTTGCAAGAGGTTGCAACAGGAAAATGAATTTGCACACAAAAGGTATATCCACCTGTTTCTTGGAGGTTGCAATGGTGCAATTGCAATCACTTATTTTATGTTCTAACGATTAACCACAATGTAATATATGTGTGAAGATTGAGGAAGAGAAGGCGCCGAACCATCTAAGGAAGACCATGTTGCCACAAGCATGACCCCTCCCAAAGTTCGACAAACCCTTCTATCCACAAAGGTGAGCATAAACCCCCAAATTATATCGTTTCCATTGGTTACCTTCCTGGAGGTTTGTCATATCATAAGCCTACAACTGATATTTCGTCGGAGGTCAATGAAGCAGGCCAAGGTCGCTACATCTTCAGGTGAATGAATGAAGGGTGAAAAGACACTTCCATGAGAAGATCTTAGTCTCCAGCTGCTCCCCATATGGTGTACCTTTTCTTTTCTTTCCCCTGGTGCTAAGATCATCCCATATCTTGTAGCTCATGCACACCACTAGAATAATGTTACCATTCTTAGTGATTGATACGTAGGCCCCAGAGTTCCATGTCATGTAGTTAGTCGACACAACTCGCTCAGTGATAGAGAAACAGATATAGGGTCATTAGTACTCCTGATTGGTGTTTATTGTGTGTATAGTAACTACAGTTTTTGTGTTGTTTGTGCACGTTTCACTGTAAATTGGGTATTTAGAACTATTTCTGCATCCCTTCTTTTTATTCCGTGAAGTGTAACTTGACACTATGAAAGTACTTGCCTATGCCTGGTTGACTTCTGAATTTGAGTTGGATACTATTGCATGGTTTTAGTTGTGTGATAAATAAGCTTGAGTTTATTTCTTTATCCACACATTCATTCTAGGGCCTTCATGCATCCATTGCACTTCAATCTCAGACATCATCTCATGTTTGCTGGATATAAGGATATGTTAGCAGACTAGGTTATCTAAGCCTCATCATTGCACGATATGTTGTCTCTCAATGCACAACAATGTAGTCCTGTTATTTCGTTTGGCATTATCATTCTGTAGTATATTATGATATCACCGATTTGTTTTGATTTTTCACAGTGAGTTGTGAATTATATATGTGCATTAAAAAATAAAATTTGACGACCCGTGGCAACGCACGGGCATTTGTACTAGTGAAGAGAAAAAAAAGGAGAGAGACGGACGGCGTCGTTGTTGCGCTCGACTCGTCTTTTACCACGACACTTCGCCAGGCGTCGATCGACCGATTCGCCGCGCAGGTCGCTGTCCAGACGCGCGTGAACGGCCAGGATGTGATGCCGTGCTGCGGGCGAGCGAGCAATCATCGGCTAGTGCCAGGTAGCTGGAGTCGGACGTTCCCGGTCACGGTCGCGCGGCTCACGGCCAACGGCCGGGCGGAGCAACAGACGTGGTCGCCGTCATTGTGCTGCGCTGCGCGGGATGGCATGTACATACGCACGCGTGCGGCGAGGTCAAGGGCAAACCAAGCCAAGCCAAGCAAAGCAACGTCTCCTTTTCACGTCTACCTGTTGCACGAGTGTTATAAATGCGATAAGCAAATACTAACGAAGAACGATAAAAGAAAACGTAGCGAACACACGAGATTTAACGTGAAAACCCCCTTCTAAGACACAAGGAAAAAAATCACGAGCGACAGTCAGCAAAAACTTCACGATATCGGGAAATGTTTACAAACGCGTGGTTTATCTTATAATCTCCGAGCATGTCTAATAGACCCCCTATTTTTTTGCCCCGTAAAACGTGAGTAGAGGGCCCTGTATTCACTTTTCACCCGCCAAAAACTCGTCTGAGCTAGCAGACCCCGTATCCCCACCCCGTAAAACAGAATCCTACGAAATATTCTGTTTTCAGCGGCGGCACGCGGGTGGCTATGGCGGCGGCGCGGGGAAAACGGTTGGGAATTCTGAAATGTCCGCGCGCCCTAGCTGAAATGGGATGAGGGGTTGGCCCTGCATTCAGCCTCCCCCCGTACAAGTAAGGGGCGAAGAGCCGCCCCGTTGCCAAAACTGTAAAAAATCGACGCGGGGGCCAGTTTTACGGGGTCTGCTAGAGGGTAGAGCCCTACCCCGTATATCGGCGGTTATTTTACAGGGTTGGGGGTCTGTTAGGCATGCTCTGGTAAACCCTAGTCGGTGGCTCACAAGATGTATATATAGGCGGTGGCAACGATCCGTACTCCGCTACGCTTCGGCTCAAGCCTACCGATGAGGGGCCTCGCTCCGCTCGTTAGAAGTTAGCCTCCCTTTAGTATATAAATTTGGATCACAATATAACAGCGAGCTCGATCTCAATTAGCTAATTAATTAACTTGCTGTCGTTTTTACTATATAAAAAATATTTAAAATCATAAAAACTCTAAACAAAAAATTGGCGCGTATGTGTAGACATTACAAGTGTGATGTGTGCACACCAAGTTTTGCAAAAAAAAACTAACATTTTTTATGTCCTATGTATTACTAGATAGATAAATATCTCGTGATGGCGATGCGCACCCCCATGGAGCTGCTGGCCGGCCCATTCCGCTCGTTTTTTTCCGCCGTCCTCCGCGCTTTTTGTCCGTTTTGTCTGTTTTGGTCGGTTTTCTTGTGCAGTTTTCTGCTGCTGTTTTATCATTCTTCACGATTTATTTCAGTTTTTTTTCTGTTTGGTTTTCTTTTTCTTTTTGACCAGCCGTGTACAAGAGCTCCTAGAAGGGGTGCATCTCATAGTAGTACTACAAATAGAGTGCCACGCACCGGATCGTTTGGACATTTCATATTTTTATCTAGTGCACACCAATCGGTAGAGCTAGAAATGTTCTCTAAAATAGGGTGGACCCTGGTGTATGAGATCGGGAAGGTCTATCTGGACACCCCAGTTTTCTCCCAGATGTCCAACTCGATCGAACTAGAACTGTGTGTGCCCGGTCATGCGTGCATGCACGCGGTCATCCGCCGGCCGTCCCCAACGACGTATTTTGGACGTTCAAAAGTTGTCCGTTTGCGTCGCCTCGCGAACATATTTTATCCGCGCGTTCGTTTGCGTCTGGATGTCTCCCACCGGGTGATCCATTTTTAGACTTGACATATTTAAAAGCATAGAAAGTAGTACATTTAAAAGCATAAAAACTATACGAAGTAGTTCTAGAAGCCTAGACTACTTGCTGCCTGACGGGCTGGCCTCGTCGTTCCGTCGCTCCCTCGCATGCTTCTCTGCCGCATCACGTGCGGCCGCTAGGGCTCAGTGCGTCGTTGCATCCTCTAGCAAGCACTGCCGCAGCCTCGCGTTGGCGGCGTCGTCCTTGAGCGTCTCAAAGGACTCGACTATAGCCCTCTGCTCCGCCGTCCTCTCCTCCTGGGTAGGCGCATCAGGGTCATCGGAAGACCATGATATGTCGGAGTCGGAGTCCTATGCGGCTGCGGCGGCCGCCACCCTGCGCTGTTCTAGCTCTGCGTCGATCGCCGCATGGGCAGCCCACTCCTCCTCTGCTTCCTCCTCCGCGAGAGCCAGGACCTCGGCGTCCCTGACAGGGTTGAGGAGGTCGTCGGTGCTATCGCCGTCGTCGAACTCCTCGTCGGAGCTCGAGGCCGGGGGAGGTGGAGTGGGAGGTGGAGGTGGAGGCGCGGTAGCCTGGCTACGGCCGGCGCTGCTCATGGTGGCTCCGGTGGAGGCTGAGCGGCAGCGGCGCTACGGTGGAGGTTATGCGGCGGCTAGGGTTTAGTAGGGAGGAGATGAGATGCTCGCGCCCCTGTTTATATAGGTCGGAGGCAGGGCGACGGCCGCGGCACGTGTGGCATCGCCATTACTACGTGCACAGAGGTAGGCGACGGCCGCGCGCCACGCGAGGCATCGCCATTTACGCGGTCGCAGATTGCCGAAGCAATGCCTCAGCGCCAGTACTAGCGGAGAAGACGCATCGATGCTGGGTCACTGCTAGCGGGCCAGACGAAACGTCCGCCAGACGCGAGCGGACACTTTGCGCGTTCGCGCAACGTCCGCAGAGACGCATCCGAGGCGCATATTTGGGCCAGGTGACGGCCAGGTCACTTTACGTCGTCCCGCTGGAGGTGGTACCAGACGCATTTTCCGGCCCGATGAACGCTAACGGTCGCTCAGCGTCCGTTTGTGTCGGCTCGCTGGAGATGCCCTTACCCGACAAACAAA
>NC_061509.1:36172846-36190635 GCF_022539505.1 Lolium rigidum
AACAACACAAGGACCAGTTCGGTTACTTGGCCGTCAACCCGCGACCGCGACGTACCCCTCTCCAGCTGCTAGCAAGCTGGCACGGACCGACGGCAGAGGACGCCTCGCCCGCGGCGAGGGAACCGATCCTGGCCGTCCAAATGTAAGTGCGTGCGTATTGCAGAGTAATACGGGCAGACGGCGACGCGCGCGTCCTGCTAAACGGCTTCCTGGTAAAAGACGTGTCCATCCATCGAGTGCAGCGACAGCAACGTCTCCACCGTAAAAGAAAATCTCAAGGATGTTTGCAACCCTGAATTGAAAATTCCCAAGTGCTAGTAATGTTTCTTCATGTGCACGGGGAGCTGAGCTGAACAAGTAGTATAGGAGTGTTTCTTTTTATCGAGGAAATACGATGACTTGGTCTGGGTAGTAGACCGTATACGCCTCCAGCTCGGCGAGAAAGTCGATCTCCAGCAGGTGGCAGCAGCACGTTGACGTGGTCGAGGAGGAACGGCTCGCAGAGACACGTCACTATCCGAGTGGATCTTATGCAACGCCATGGTGGCGCACCTGGCCGTGGACGGACCAGATGGCACGACGGTGTGTTTGCTGGTTAAGGACTTTTTTTGCTTCGGCGGCGGCCGGCGGCGGATGACGGGCTTGCATGCACGCGCGCATGACCGGGCGCGCACACACACACACAGTTCTAGCTCGAGCGAGTTTGACGACATCTGGGAGAAAATTGCGGCAGTCTGCTAGCTCGATCTGATACATATATACCCCAGGGTCCACCCCAGGAAAACATTTCTAGCTCCACGAATTGGTCTGCGCTGGATAAAAACTATGAAATGGTCAAAACGATCCGATGCTTAGCACTCTCCACTCTATATGTACTCCTTAAAGCTTAGTACAATGATGATATGCAGTCACCACTTCTCTCGGTTCTTGTTTCAAAAAAAACTTATTTCTAAAAAACTTCTCTTAGTTCTCTCGGGGGAGCCTTAACACTACTCATTGTGAGAGTAATTTCACTAGTAACTAATTAAGTGTCTAAATCACCAAATTTGCTTATGTGGCAGTGAGTTAGTGAGGAGAGGAGGATAAAGTAACATAGCTACTCCCTCTACACCGGTTTACATGGCAATTATGTATTTTTTTTTTAAAAAGTTTAACTACAAATTTGATCAACAAACAGTAAGATATATGCCATAAAAATTATACCATTTGAAGATCCTTTTCAATATGAATCCAATGGTATAATTATTGTGGTATATATTTACTGTTTATTGATCAAAATTGTGGTCAAACTTCTTTCTCGAAATGTGTAATTACCCTGTAAACCGGTATGGAGGGAGTAGTTACTGTAACATCACACTTTCCAAGATACAATGAGTCTACAAGCTAATTAATGAAGACATCTATGATATTACTTTGATATTGTTAACCACTACTCTATCTTCTCGCAGCTTCACGCCGCATCATCATTATTGGCTTCTCACCAACTTTTCGTGATGACGATGACATCACGCCACCATTGTCGGCATCGCGCCGACTCTCCTCGAGGTGACGGGGTCACATCATCGTTGCTGCACAATGGCTTCGCACCATCGCCTTCTTGTGGCTCTCGAGGTGACGGGATCACACCGTCGTTGCTGCACAATGGCTTCACACCATCGCCTTCTTGTGGCTCTCTCTTTAGTGACACAAACAACTACATTTTTTGCTTTAGCCCTCACAACTCTTTTTTTCCATTCATTTGATGCAATATATATACACATGGTTTGGCACTTGGGCCACTCACGCCATTGACTCTACTAAGAGCATGTAACAGGCCCCTTATAACCCGCCCACCCCGTAAAATTCCAGCGAGATACGGGGCAGACGCGGTTTGGGCCGTCTAGCAGGCCCCGTATTCCCGTTTCGGCGAAATACGGGGCCCAGGAAATCGGACCCGCCGCCCCCTACTTATACTGGGCGCAGGTGCAAGTGAGGGGTTAACCCCTCACTCGCAACCCTAGCTCCGCCGTGCGCCGCTGCCTCCTCCATCCTGCTCCGGCGAGAAATTCCTCGCTCCCCCGCGCCACATTCCACCCCATCTTCGGCATGGACTCCCGCCGCCGCAGTACCGCCTCGCCGGCGAGCGGATCGAAGCGATCCCGCTCGCCGGACAACGTGGAGGATGCATGGCGGCTTCAATGCAAAAGATCCGCCGCCGGGAGCCGCCGCGCGGCCTGCAAGTACGACGGCGGCGTGTTCGTCCCGTCGAAGCTCCGTGACTTCACGCGGGGCGGCCGCTGGTACCACGAGGACCCACCGCTCAAACCGATGAGCGGCCCCAAGTTCGAGGCGTGGCGCGCCGAGTGGGAGCACCAACGCCGGGTGGCCGAGGCATGGAGGGCGACCATCGGGAGCACCAGCGGCGGAGGTGTTCCGCTCGCCGGCGAGGAGGAGGAGGAAGACGAGGACCAGGACCCCGCCTTCTTGAAGGCAATTGAAGAGTCCCTCAAGGACGCCGACGAGAGGAAGAGGGCGGAGGAGGAAGATAGGGCGGCGGCCATTGCCGCTGTGAAGGAGGCGGAGGCGCGGGAGGCGGAGGCGGAGGCCGACGGGTTCATCATCGACCTCTCCGACTAGAAGTCGCGAACGAAGATCGCGCATTTTGTATGTAGGTATGTCGATTCCTATGTATGATCGACAAACTATGAATGAACTAGTTTCCCGGGGTTTTAAATTTACAAATATACGGGGTCAAATACGGGGTCTGCTAGACGGAGCGGTGTATCTACGAGCATTTTTTTTATACGGGGCGAAAAAGCGGCGAGATACGGGACAGAAATATAAGGGGTCTGCTAGACATGCTCTAACCACTAACTCTATGCCACACCGGACACTACTCACGGCTGGTCATGTTACATCCTTCCAACAAACTTGACCTTAGCTAATACTACGACCTTTTCTCAAGGGACTAACTAACTAACCAATATGTAGCTTTACAGTATTACGAAAGAGAATACCCTTGTGGAGTCTTCAGCCCCCGTGCTGCCACTTCTTGCCTCACCTCTGATTCCCCCTGCCGGCCTCTCTCCCCCTCGCCGCCGCCGGTCATGGTGGCCGGCGATGGGTGGGAGGGGGGTCTGGCACCTAGTAGTTGTAGTTTCTTGCTGTTTTTTCTCTTCCCTAGCAAATAACCGGGAGGCGGCCGGATCTAGATTTGGCTCAATCTCACCTTGCTCTCTCTCCAGTGGCCATGGCTATGGAGTGGAAGTGGGGCGTTCGATTGGGGTCAGATCCCATGCCGGCACCCCTTGGCCGAGTCCATGGTGAGGGTTTGCTTTGGCTGCCATCGCTCCCACTCCCTTGATTCCCTTTCTTTTCTGCAATAAATCGATTAAGGATGTCAGCGCAATCAAGGTCTCATGTGAGCTAAAGGATAAGGCGATGCATATATTGAAGCACGAAGTCGTCGTCGGTCGCCTACTGCATATCATGCTGCAGCTTCCAATCGATGATAGCAAGCTCGGGTTGTCTCTCGGCTGGAAGCTGGCCATTGCGGTGTCGCGACATGGTCAGATCTCCGCGGCCAGCGCCTCCAGTTCTCCAGATATGTTGATGGATTTGATTTCCTAGATTTCTGTGAGCAGCAATTTTGAGTGTGGTGCCAGGCCCTACAGTTTCTTCTCACTGGCCAAGGATTGGACTTTATGCTACATGGTTTGTTGTTTCTTCTCATCTCACAAGAAATCAGTTTGGTATTGGACTTGCAACAATTGGTAGTACCCCATTTTTGTTGTTTCAAGGCTGGTACATCTTTGTTAAGTTTACAACACCATCTTCGATATGTCTTTGTTGAAAATCTGGTTGGAGAAGATGAATTGCAAGATTACTATACGGTCTTCTCCTTGTCCAATCTGATGTGGTGTTCTGCTGAAAGCTCAAATTGAAAGAAATGCTAGGGAGAATGACAAGTTCAGTCTTGCTGATCATAGAATGGTGCTGCTTCACATTGATTTATCTGCAAAGCCAACCATCAATCTGGGCATGATCTATGGTACCAATGAGCAAGATTATCCTTCAAGTTATTGCGGCACAATGTTATCTTTTACGGATGGTGATTATGTTGAAGAAGTCATCCTCTTGCTGTTTGGGTTCTTTCACCAGATTTGGATGACAACATGTCTGTTGCTGATCCCCAGATTCAACAGCAGGGACATGTCGTGGTTGAGCTCGGTGATGGTTCACAGATATCTATCTACAACTCAACTCTTCCCAACCTCAAGTGCATACGCCAGACAGACCGTCGGGAGAGCCACCTGCGGGGTATCAACTGGTATGGAGCACAAAGGCCCTTGAAGATTGCCGATGCGGCATATTTGAATCCGAGTTGTCGACGGATGATCGATGGCTGATTGGCTCCATTGGCAATCTTTGGTTTCTTCATGTTCTTTACCGGTGTAGACCATCCTTCTCTTATTTTGTGCAGCTAGGCACATCCCTTTCTTGCTCTGTTCTTGAGAGTCATGGAATGATGTACTATGATCTTTAATGCTAATATAATATGTGTGTTAAAAAAAAACTAACAAATATGTGACCGAGTCACTCGGCTAGTAAATTGATGCAGGCCGCACCTTCACGTCCTTGTAGGTACTGCATCACACAGGACCTTGCATCCCGCTGAATCACACAACGGCATCTCGACATCTCACCATAGACGCGCTCGGTTGAAGCTTTATCTGCCCTACAAATCCTAAAACCTGAACTATATGCAAACGAAAATACACCCATGCTACTACATATTACAAGATAAATTTTGACGCGAGGGTGTCGATGGCTCGGGTGTCTACATGACACTTACTACTATTAACTACAGTGGGGGAGCTTCAAAGAAATAGCTGGGCGGGCCAACTAAGAACAACTCTAGCAGATTATGCAAATATCAGCCTCCTAAAATGCGAGTATAGGCCACCGAAAATATGTTTGCAGGTTCAAAAACTGGCTGCGCAACCACAAATTCTAAAAACTATTTTCACGGGAGAATTAAGAAGTGATCAAGCAGTTCATCGAAACATTGACCGTGATTGAGTTCATGGATACATCGTACAAACGCAAAATCAACCACAAATACAAAATTAAAACCTAATCTAGCCTACTAGTAACCCTACATTTACCAAAACTCAGCCCAAGATACCTCACCGGGACCTGTTAGCGCGGCGGTGGATGTCGACCGATGGCGAGCTCCTCCTACTCGAGCTGCACGTGCTACGTCTTCATGCAGCGGACAGTGACCTCCCGCTGGAACTCCTCGTAGGCGCGCACCTGATAAACGCACCCTCCTCCTCGCGCTGATGCGCATCAGCGGCGTCTCGCTCTGAGAGCTTCTCGACGGCTTCCGCCTTGACTTTTTCATCATCAACAAAGTCCGCTTCCTCAAAGATCTTGACCTACGGGGGCGCTGGCTCTTCTAGCCAAGATAAATGATCTCCTAAATTGATTAGCCAGGCTAGATATTTTTAGAATTTACTAACAAAGCTAGCTTTTTTTCCTTTTTATAGAACATCTAACAAAGCTAGCAACCTAGCTACGAACGACAATTAGTGAAAAACCAACAAGCAATCAAAGCAACGTGGACTTTCTTCTGACTAGCACGGCGCTCTCCATGCTTGCTGCAAGGTTACGGCCGGCTTGCTCTTTAGTTATTTTCATCTGCTGCCAATGAACTGGGATACTGATTATGCTTAAATATGGATACTTTTGCACCAATCCTGGGCGGGCTAGGGCCAGGTTCGCCCCCTGAGTAGCCCCGCCAGTGATTAACTACTAACTCCTAGAGGCAATATAAGTAATTAATGAGGCGAACACAAGTTCAAATAGCAAATGACCATCTTCTATTTATATTGAATTCTTTTACTTAATTAAAATTTATTCTATCGCCATCAGAATAATTTTGAATTGGTTGCTAAATGTTAGTGTGCAATGTTTTCAGATTTTATTTTTAATGAGATGAAGGCTAATAACATTTTCTAGAGCGAATCATCTCTGATCCAAAGTAAATGAACTCCGCTGACTAATTTGTGCCATTAATGAATTGTAGCGTGTGTATATGCACATGTGTATATGTGCTCATATCTATTTTATAAGATCTCTAAATATCTTGTAAGGAGCCCTCTAATGTGAAGGGTCTACAAATATCCTGATAAAAAATACGTGTAACATTCTTCATTTCAAATATATACAAACAGGAAATTCTAGAATATATAAGGTGCCCAAAAAAAACTCTAATCATAGGTTAGCATCATGGCATGATGGCTCCCTCTTGCGCGATGTGCGGCCGCCTAATCCACGAGCAATGCATCCGCCCGTGATAGTTATGTTACCATAACATCACATTTATCGAAATAAGATGAGTCTACAACATAGTTACATGACGAGTAACATATTTGTTACCACTCTATGTTACCCACTGTGACTATTCTAAGTGGCACGGTGCCCAAGCTCTGCCTAAACAAATTCAAAATCTAAGTAAAATCGAAATCCGATAAATTTAAATTTTAAGCTAATTCAATACCAAAAAGTAAAAATCTGGACAAACCCAAAACCCAAGAAGCTAAAAAAAGTGAACATTTTTCAAAATTCTAAAAGTTTAGAATCATAAATTGATCATAAAAAGGAAAAAATAAAATAGACAAAAGAACAATATAACTGAGTAGAGAAACAGACCGTGGCATAGAAAACCAATTAAGATCATGAAGATCCACGGAAACCAAACAAAAAAAGAGAAAGATCGACAATAATCTTGAAGAATGACAGAAAAGGAAAATGCACGGAATGGGCTAGCCCACAACACCACGGGGGTGCGCGGCGCCAACCATTCCACGCTGTGTTAGGCGCTATATAGGGTCCGTTGAATTGTAGAGAATGGTAATCTTTCTACTAAACTATACTATTTTACAATGAATAATTGGAGGCAATTCTTTTGACCTCTTCTAAAACAAAAATCTCTCACACTTTAGACACACGTGTTGCTGATGCATGCTACTGTCTTCTTTGTTTTGTATCTTTTTTGGTTGATCGATGGTTGTGACTGTTGTTGAGAAGTCTGGATGTCACCTCATTTTCTTCCTCTCCCGGGTCGCTCTCGGCTCTCGCGCGAGCGGCTCCGGAGAGCCCCAACCCTAAACAGAAAAAGCCCCCAAATCTCCTCCTCCCGGCCGCTGCCGCCGCCGGCGGTGGCGGCCGCGCCCGGCCGTCGAAGGCGGCGGGCAGGGTCGGCGCGCCTGGCGGGTTCCCTGGCACGGAGGGAAACGCCACAAGGGCTGCGAGGTGGTGGTGGCGGGAGGTCGGTGGCGCGGGTCTGGAGGTCGTCGCCGATGCACGGCGGAGCCCACAGACGAGCGGAGGTCCTCGGCCGGGCGGGCGAGCAAGGAGTGGAGAGGGAGGGACGCGGCGGAGCGGCCGGGTGGCGGCGCTGCTAGATCCCATCCTGGGGACGGTGAGGCGGGAGGATGCGTGGCCCGGGCGGAGTGCCCGGGCGCATCGGCCGCCGTCCCTGTGCTGCGGTCGAGCAGCGGGGCTCCCCGGCGGTTGCGGCGTGGCGCGGCGGGGCTGCCAGGAGTCGGAGGCGCAAGACCCAATCTTGGGGGCGGCGGCGCGGAGGACGCCTTGCCAGGGCGGAGTGCCCTGGTGCGTCGGTCGCCCGCCCCGGCGTTGTGGTCGGGCTGCGATGCCTCTCGGTGGTGCCGGCGTGGAAGCTGGTGGTTGGAGCGGGCTCGGTCTGCGCTTCTCGGGCCAGATCTGAGTTTTTTGGGCCTGGTCATCTGCTGGCAGTGCCTGGAGAGGGTGTATCTGAGACGGCCTGGCCTTCGCCGGAGGTGGTGGGGAGTGCTGCACTGTTTTTGTCTAGGCTGATGCTGGTGACTTGGGCCGTCGTGCTGGAGACCACGGCTTTTTGCGACCATGATGTGGAGGAGCTGCGGTGGTGGCGGTGTGTCTCTCCATGGACATGTTTGCCCCAAACCTCGGAGGCTCGGAGTCGTGCGACGATGCAGATGAAGGTCTTGCCCAACTCGTTGGGCCGGCGGCGATGGCGCCCGCGGGTGTCGTGCACCTCTCTCGGAGGCGTCGCCGAAGCATGTCGGTGTCTCTCGTGTTCTCGCCTGGTTTGGTTGGTGTCTCTGGGCGAAAGCCTAGATCCTTTGGATCGGCGTGATGGCGGTGTCCTCGACATCGTTCCTCTGTTGGGAGCTTCGCGTTTGGAGACACGGCTTGGAGGTCCTGGTGCATTCCTCCGGTGTTCGACGCTATTCGAGGCTGGCTGCAAGGGCGCAATGCACGCCACTGCTGGCATCCCCGAGACGATGTCTTCTTTGAGCGGCCCGAGTTCCGCCATCTTCCTCTTTCTTGGCGCGTTGACAAGGAGCGTCCTTTTGAAGTTGTTGCTCTTCGGAGGTGTCTAGCGTCGGTCGAGACGCGGCTTTGTGTGTTTTAGCTTAGGATAGGGTCCTTCGTGTTGTTGTTGTTTTGTCAGTGATGGCTGTCTTCGGACTAGCCGGTGTGGTGTGTGTGCTACTTGTGGTAGTGTGTTCTTGTACTCAAAGCTCTGCCTTCTATAAAGATATGGTACGACTTTGGCGTACTCTCGAAAAAAAGAGAAGTCTGGATGTTCTGTAGTAGTTAGTATGGTCTTGATGCCAAGGCCGTACAACGGGTTTTCCTACCAAGTTTCTCTTCTTTTCTGTTTTTCTTTGATTTGCTGTTGGTAGACATAACTGCAAGACATTTGTATTTCCGTTGAGCAATTAATGAAAAGGGGAGAAAATCCCAGTTAGAAAAAAAACAACAACTGCAACCATCTATCCTTTTATGTTTGCACAAACAGCAACTTCCATCCATCTCGGACAAATAATCCGTCCTTGCGTGTATAATCGATGAGCTAGGAGTAAAACAAATATTGCCATTGTTCTGAAATCATTTTCAGGTTAACTTGCATGCATTAGTTTTTTTTTTCATTTAAAGAAAAATGCATTAGTAAGCAGGGCGCGGTGATAACAAAAATGGTCGAGGGTGGTAGATCGTATACTCAAGTACTCCAAGGCAATACTTATTTAACTACTTATGACAGTTATGAAAATGGCCATACTGATCAAAGTAGTATACAACCCAAATTAACTAGAGTAATTAAGCGCTAACCTCCCAAATCCTCTGTGCTACAAGCTTTATTTCATCAGCACAGTTACCGTAGATGTATGATAGGTAAATGGTCTGCGCGCGCGTGGGGTGCTAGGCTAGGCAGCTAGCCGTCGACGTCGCTGAAAGAAGCCATGGCGCGGAGGGCGAAGACAACGAGCGCACCGGACACGGTGACGACGATGTTGCTGACGAGCGTCCGGTCGTAGATCATGCCGTAGAACCTCTGGACGTAGATGCCGAGCGTCAGGTCGTAGATGCGCTGGAAGGAGGGCGCCATGGCCATCATCACCGACGCCCACAAAAGCACGAGCAACACGTCGCCTGAGTCCTTGATCATCTGCATTCATTTAATCGGTGCAAAATAAGCACCATTGATCAATGCCGTTGATGTATAAGCAAACTTTTAAATAGCCGACTATTGCTTAATTTTCGGGAGACTTGTCGCCGCGGCTATGTTATTTGTAGGCTAAATGAAAAAGTCGCTAATAGCTGGCTATAGCCCTATTTAGCCTCTAATTTAGCCGCTAAATCTCCCGCAGTTTAAATTTCTCTTCTCTTTTGTTTTTTTATTTCTTATTTTCCGAATTTGCGTTTAATATAATTACATAAAACTTGTGATTTGAATAATTGAATACTTGTTTGCCTTGAATAGTTGAATAGGTTGTATCACGAATCGTGTTTGAGTTATAGTTTTTCTCTTCTTTTGGTAAGATATGACTGAAATATTTTAATTTTTTTTAAAAAAATGCTAAATGGAATAGCCCGCTATAACCCGGCTATAATCTTTTATAGCCTCCAAAAAAATAGCGGCTATATGAGATAGCTGGCTATTTTAAACTATGTGTATAAGTATAACATGCCATCAACTAAGAACTAGAAAATTAGAAGAAACAAAATTTTGGAGGCCAATTTGCAAAAACACCAACTGGCCACGTCGCCGAAGGTGTGATAGAGTGATGAAAACACTCGCACGGGGCAACTTCCTGACCTAACACGATTTGCAAGTTCGTGACCAAAAGCACATCCGGGGCAACTTCGTAGAGAAAATTAGGATTTTTGTCTGCCATCAAACATTTTCGTTGCGATGAAAATGCAATTAATCGATGGGAGGATACGTCCAAAACTGAGTGGAGGAGGTGTACAATTAGCTAGCCTGAGTATAAGTCGATCGAGAAATATAGCTCCCGACACTAGTAGAAAAAGAGGCTTCCGTCCGCCCCCATTAGTCGCCAAAATACTTTAGTCGCAGTTCGGGATGCGAACCGCGGCTAAAGACCTGAGCCCAGCGCGTTCGGTGGCTAGCTGGTGGACGGGAGGAGCTTTAGTCGCGGTTGGCCGGCCAACCGCGACTAAAGGTCCTCAGGCTTGGCCCGAAGGCCGTTAGTCGCGGTTAGCCAGGCCAACCGGGACTAAAGGCCTATCCCTATAAAAGGCAGCTCAGCTCACTTCACTTAGCCATTTGGTAGCATTTCTCTTCACAATCTTCACAAGGGGTGGTGGGTTTGCTTTTGGTTCCTCTTATGCACACAAGGTGTTCGATGAAATGCCCGAGCGCATGAAACAAATATGATATGAAGTGTCCGAGCCACACTTGAGCTTTCTCATTTATTTTTCTCCTCGATCGCGGTTAGCAACTTGAACCTTTCATGTGTCATTGATAAAATATGCATGTGTGTAGTTCATTGTTTAATTTCTATTGTTTGTAGCTAGTTAGTTTAACAAATGCATGATGGTTAATTATATATTTTATATTATAATAATGCAGATGAATCGGCAATGGATGTACGGTAATCGTCTCTCCGGCGAGTTCATTACGGGTTTGAAAGATTTCCTCGTAATGGCTAATGCGAATAAGCAGGGGGGTTTTATTATCTGTCCATGTGTTGGCTGTAAGAATCAGAAGGGTTAGGGTGTGTTTGGTAGACTGGGGCAACCCAGAAACTCTCATCTCAACAGAGATTTTTAGAGAAAAACGTGTTTGTTAGCCCGTGCCAAGCCATCTGAACTATCCCACCTCATACAGAAAAGCCTCCTTAGCCAGGCCCGGTTGTGAAGCTCAAATCGAGCTTCACAAGTCAGCCTGGCTGAGTGCATCCCGCAAAATCGCAACCCGCGCACCCCCCGAGGCCCGGACTCCCATCCCCCGAAAAAAAAGACCTCATTTTCTTCTCTTCGCACATCTCAACCGCGTCTCCTAACTCCCGAGCATTGGCCGCCGCCACTCCTCACGAGCACTGGCTGCCACCGCCGCCGCGCCTCTCGACCGCTGGCCGCCGCCGCGCCTCTCGACCGCTTGCCGCCGATGCGCCTCCTCGCGCGGCCAAGGTCGCCTCGCGCCGCCGAGCACAGCGTCCTCGCGCCGCCAGAAGCCGACGCCGCTCTGCCAGAGCCGCCCAGCAGAGCTGCCTCTCACCTCCAGAGCCGACGCCGCGCCGCCGGGCCCAACGAACGCGCCGGCAGGGCCTCCTCCAGAGCCTGATTTTGGATCTGATTGCTTTTGACATAATTTTTTCAAGGACCTTTTTGCAAAAAATGCCCCTGTTTGTAAAACTGCTATCTACAAATACATAATATTAAATCAGTGTGAATTTTATATAATATGGAATTACTGTGTATTTTATAAAGTGTGTATTTTATATTTAGATATAGTATTAGCATAGATCAAATATTGAATTAGTGCTAAAATCAATTGCGGTGATATTCTTACCATCTCATGTCATACATGTGCTACCAAACAACATCTCAGCTCAGCTGGTACATGTGCTACCAAACAACATCTCACCTCAGCTCAACTTGGTTAGGGTCATCATGTATGAGAAGAGATAGTCATTCTCGGTTGACCCGGGCTACCAAACACACCCTTACTCTTCCTCAAGAGACGTTCACCTGCACCTGCTTCGGCGAGGTTTCATGCCAAGCTATAATTGTTGGACCAAGCATGGAGAAAGAGGGGTTATAATGGAAGAAGATGAAGAAGGGGATGATTTCATCGATGACAACTATCTTGATCATTTCGGTGATACTTTCATGGAGGATGCTGAAGGTGGGGAAGGTGAAGGGGAAGGTGAAGAAGCTGCATTTTTCAGTGGGGGCATATGTTCCACGAAGGTAGCTAGCGGCAGTGCTTTACCCTGTACACCTGGAGCACTCCACCACAATAATCCCATTGAAAATGACTATGCTCGTGTCACGGTGGAAGAAATAGTCCAAGGGTTTGAGGAGCTGGAGATTGACATTGCTACACCCGAAGGGGAGAGAAGACTTGGAGATGTCAAGCGCCAGTTCATTCTATGGAAAAAGAAGTACATAGTGTTTCCAGGCGAGGCGCCAAGGCTAACAAGACTTTCTTGTTCATTTAATTTTCTTTGCCTCGTAGGGTTTGGAGACGGTTCACAGATGAAACGGTCGGTGAATTCAAAAAAGAGCTAGAATTTAGAAGGTCAGTGACTGGGGATATTCAGCCACCGGGGACCAATCTATATGGATACTATGTTTGTGAGTTCATCCGGAGATACACCTCTGAGCGGAAGCCGTCGGATAACAACGTCAAGAGGAATAACCTCCGGAAGACGCTTAGTCCAGAAGCTCGCTTCCGACCAATTCAAGAGGAACTAGCAGGATGGTTCATGAGGGAAGTCCTCCATCCTAAAGGAGAACACTATTACGTATGGAAACTTGTTCAAAATTGTATATGGTCATCCGATATTGAATATATATTGTATATTCCTCTTGAATTTTCTTGGTTCTAATTTCAAATTTGTTTGAAATTGTACATTCATATGCATGTATATAGTATCATAGAATATGTGTACTGAAACTTCTTCAAAATTAAAATAAAATACAAAATAAAATATAAAAGAAATAAAACAATACAAACTAAAAAGAAACCAGATTTAGGGGGGCTAAAACCCTAAACCTGCTGTGGTCTTTAGTCGCGGTTGGCCAGGAGAACCGCGACTAAAGGTCCTCCGCCCCGACGGACTGCTGGCGGCCACGTGGACGTGCCTTTAATCGCGGTTCGTAAGCAACCGCGACTAAAGGGGGAGACCTTTAGTCGCGCTTCATTGGTCCCGGTTGCGCAACCGCGACTAATGTCAGTTGCGAACCGGGATTAAAGCCCCTTTTTCTACAGGTGCCCCGACGCGCGTGAATGTGTAACATAACAATGAATCATAACGGAAAATCTAAACAAAACCAAGGACCGCAGCGAGGAAGAAAAGAATGAGCTAGCTCGAGTACCAGGAGCTGGGGTTGCTGGAAGGTGGCCGGGTAGAGCCCGATGTACAGCGTGAAGCACCCACCGCCAGCGGGAGGACGTGGAGGAGGAGGAGAACGAGGAGGAGGCACGCTGTCGCCACCGCGCGCACGCCGCCGCCCATGATCGATCACCGCGCCGGCCTGCTTATTGCTTGCAGATCTACTGATGAGGGGTGACTGACTCCTCTCTCTCTCTAGATCTCTAGGCCTTCACACTGATCTGCTCTCGCTTGTGCGCGCAGGCCGGAAGGTGGAAGCGATGGAGCGCGTGTGGGTGCGGTGGGCGACGGAGCTGGCTGATGTCCAGAACACACGGTTTCGCACACGTTCTTGGCCATGGAGATTGGCCATGGCCGTATCGGGGAAACGGACAGAATGCGGCCGCGTTGGCCGGTTTCCTTATGTTCGAAGCTAGCTGCCTGTAAAACAATACGAGGCGTAGCACTTCTCCTAAAACGCTGTGGCTCTCTATACGATATCTCTAAACTAAACTCGTGTAGTAAGTTTTTGTTGTTGAAAAGAAACTGCTGTACTCGTAGTAGTAACTTGAGAGCACGGAGGCTTGAACCTGCTCTTTTCCTTTCTTTAGAGCATCTCCAGCAGGCGCGCTATATCGCGGCGCGCTATACCTCCGATTTGGCGCGCTGCAAACCGATACCGCGCGCCGTAGCGAATTCTCCCCGCGCCGGGTGCGCCATTTTGCAGCGCGCGTTGGCGCGGTAAAATGTCACCTCCGTCGGACGCGCCATTTTGCAGCGCGCGGGCGCGGCGCAAACAACAAACACCCGCAAGTATGCATCCAACTAGATCACACAATATATAAAAATTCACAAATAAATTGTACCATCCAAATACAATACATTGTTGACAACAATACTTCACACCAAATACAACGCGTCCAACATACAACAATACAACATGGTTTTCAGACAATACAACACATAGTTTGCAAACAAATACAACAAATATGCAACTATTGTTGTCCATTCCAATTCCACCATTCTTCCATGAGATCTTTTTGAAGCTCATCATGTGTGTCGTTGCACCGAATGGCATGGTATGAGGCAATGAATCGGGCAATCCTATGTGCGGATCTCCTCACTTGCACGGGAACCCCCATCAAGTCGTAGTGGGTATGATCCACATCTTTTCCGCGATCATCCTCTATAATCATGTTGTGCATGATTACACACGCGGTCATGATATACCAAAGGCATTCTTGATCCCAAAATCTAGCCGGTCCTCTAACAATGGCAAATTGGGCTTGCAAAATCCCAAATGCTCTCTCTACATCTTTCCTAGCCGCCGCTTGTGCATTGTGGAATTGGGTTTGCTTCTTACCTCTTGGTTGAATAATTGGCTTCACAAATGTTTGCCACCTTGGATATATGCCGTCGGCGAGGAAGTAGCCATAGTTGTACTTGTGGCTATTTGCTTCAAACTCCACCAATGGACCTTCCCGCATTGCAAGTCTTGTCATTAGTGGTGACCGTTGAAGAACATTGATGTCATTGCAAGATCCGGGCATTCCAAAGAAAGCATGCCATATCCAAGTCTCTTGGTCGGCCACCGCTTCAAGTACTATAGTGGCATCCTTCTTGTAGCCTTTGAATTGTCCATGCCATGCCGCTGGACAATTCTTCCAACTCCAATGCATGCAATCAATAGAACCAAGCATACCGGGAAACCCCGGTTGGCATTGATCTCCAAAAGTCTTGCCGTGTCTTGAGCATTGGGGGCTCTCAAGTATGTGGAGCCAAAGACATTGACAATTGCAACGACAAAGCGCTTCACACACAAGATAGAAGTGCTCTCTCCCATGGCCAAATGATCATCAATAAGATCCGCCGGTATACCATATGCCAACATATGCAAGGCGGCGGTCACCTTTTGATATGTGCTATGACCAAGTTCTCCGGCGGCATTCCTCCTTTGCTCAAAGAAGCGATCATATTTGGTGACCTCCGTTGCAATGTGCTTGAACAAGTTGAGACTCATCCGGAAACGCCGCCGAAAATAGCTTTCGGGGAAAATCGGATTCTCATTGAAATACGACCGCATCAACTTCTCATGCCCTTCAATCCTTTCTCTCCACAACTTCTGTCTACCGAACACCGATCCACCAAATTTTGGCCTCTTAACGGCGCGGTATGCTAATAGTATAGATATGTTCTCCTCTTCTTCTTGGTCGAACTCGTCATCCGATGAATCATATGACGAACTCTACAAACATATGTATAAAATTACTTCACTATGAACTATTGTGAGCAAATGGAGGCCGGCCGGCCGGTGGAGGTTCATACCTTCCGAGCAAATGGACGAGCACCATGGGCGCGCCATGTTGCTAGCAAGCTCGAGGACGGCCGAGGACGACATGGTGACGCATGCGCGGAGGAGAACGCGACGGCGGCGCGCCGCAGAGAAGGAGTGCCGAGCGCGACTTGTCGGCTGCGCGGCCGCGCGAGCGGCACGAGGCGGCGGAGCGCCCGGCTGCCGGCGAGGAGGAGGTGCGGGCGGCGCGGATCTACGGCGCGGCGGCGCGCATGGCGGCGGCGGCCGCGGAATCGACCGCGGCGGCTGGATTTGCGCCGGCGGTAGGTGGGGAAATGAGGCGCGGCGCGGGAGGGGGGAGGAATTTTCCAGCCGTTGGCTTTTCGCGGTTTGGACGAGCGTTGCCGCGCGCTGTAGCCGACGCGCCAGATATGCCGCTCCCTTTTGTGCAAAACGCCGCGCGCCCTAAATTTTTTACAGCGCCGCGCCGTATACCGCGCCTGCTGGAGCGCCGCATTTCCTCCCGCGCGCGCTATATCGGACGTTTTTATGCCGCGCGACCTATATAGCGCGCTGTTGGGAGATGCTCTTATGCTCAGGCCATCTCCAACGGGGTGACGCATTTAAGCGTCCAAAAATATCCGCGCGCATCTGTTTGTGTCGGTCGAAATGGTCGAAATCGACCGTGCGTCCGTTTGCGTCGGATGTGGCTCTAGCGGCACGACGGATTTTTTGCTTGAATCATTTTTTTTATAAGATGAAAATATAATTTACATAGTTTAACACATGAAAATAAACCCTAAACGCTTGCGCCTACTACTTCTCCTCGTCGCTGTCGAGCTCGATGAGCTCCGGTACCGTCGATGGCCACTTGGGAACCGGTGGAACGTACGCCGGGCGCGCCAGCGGTGCTGGAGGTGGAGGCGCCTAGGGCTATGGCTGTGGCGGAGGTGGAGGCGCCCAGGGTTGTGGCTGTGACGGCGGTGGAGGCGCCCAGGACTGTGGCGGCGGTGGAGGTGCCCATGGATGTGGCGGTGCTGGAGGAGCCCAGGGGTTGTACGACGGCGATTGTGGCGCGGCCGAGTCCTATAGCGCCATTCGTAGGGCTTCATCCTCCGACAGGTCTCATTGTCCACTTCTCACTTCCTTTGAGCATGGTGCATCAATGCATAAAGGTCAAGGGTGCGGCCACTTTTCTCTCGTTTTTATGCGTGTATAGCTGTGGATGCAAACTTTAAATTCCCATTTTTACCAGGTCGACAATTGCGACTTTCTTGCTAGTTAGGAGATGGTTAGCCTTGGATATGGCAATAAGACTGGTTGTGTCTTGATAGAGAAGGCTTCAAAGGGCATAATAAGAAATGGAAGGGTAAGAGAGAAGAGGCGCATTGCGAGAAAAGCTTATGCAGCTGCTTAATATATGATGTTCTAGGTGGCGTCACTACGTGGCTAAAGTAGGTTAAGGGAGTTTTTTGTTTGTTTGTCTAGTCGATCAAGATATTGACTATGTTTGGTGTTGTTCTCTTATGGTGTCGATGTTGTTGTAGCGGTTTATGCCCAGTTTTGCATTATTAATTGTGCATCTCTTCTTCTTAATTGAAAAATTATGCAAAGCTTTTGCTGTCTTTTCTATTAAAAAAAGTCTGAAATCACACTCCCAACTCCTGCGCACGGGCTGGTACGTAATAATCTATCTCAAATCAAAAATAGAAAGAGAAAAAGATCAAAAAGGAAAAAAGGAGTGGGAATCATGGCCGAGTGCGTTTTGCATAGCATAGATTGCTTTGCCTGGTTGGATGCCCTTGACCTCGCCGCGTGCGCCCTCCCGCGCAGCACGACGACGGCGACCAGTTCGTGGACTTCCCGTGACCGCGAGCGAGCGACCGGCGGCGACGTCCATCGTGCTCCAGCTAGCTTGTTTAGTTAGCTGGCATGCACGGACGGCCTCCATCTCGATCGGATCGGTGCAGTAGAGACGACGGCGGCGACAGGTAGCGACGTGGTAAAAGACGTGTGGAGTGCAACAACGAAACCGTCGCGCGTCTCGATCGATCAGCAACCCAGTTCTGTATCCGATAGTCCCGGCATAGAAAATT